>NW_026511871.1:3455149-3568279 GCF_027579735.1 Bombina bombina | reverse complement strand
TGTGCAGGTGTTATATCTAAGCTATAAAGTGCATGTGTGTCTATGTAAGCTATATGTGCAAGCGTGTGTGTAAGCTATAATGTGCAGGTGTGTGTAAGCTATAGTGCATGTGTGTCTGTGTAAGCTATAATGTGCATGTGTGTTCTGTGTAAGCTATAGATTACACACTCACAACACACACACCTGCAAATTATAGCTTACATTCACACATGCACATTATAGCTTACACAGACACACATGCACTTTATAGCTTACACACACCTGCACATTATAGCTTACATAGACACACATGCACTTTATACTTAGATATACATGCACATTATAGCTTACACAGACACACATGCACATTATAGCTTACACACACACCTGCACTTTATAGCATACACAGACACATGCACATTATAGCTTACACACACACTGCACATTATTAGCTTACACACACATGCACATTATATCTTACACACACATGCACATATAGCTTACACGACAACATGCACTTTATAGCTTACAGACACACATGCACGTTATAACTTAGATACACACACATGCACGTTATAGCTTACACACACACACACACATTATAGCTTACACAGACACAATGCATTATAGCTTACAGACCACACATGCACGTTATAACTTAGATACACACATGCACGTTATAGCTTAACAGACACACATGACTTTATTAGCTTACAAACACACCTGCACATTATAGCTTTACATAGACACACATGCACTTTATAGCTTAGATTATTACACCTGCACATTATAGCTTACACAGAACACACATGCACATTATAGCTTACACACACACATGCACATTATAGCTTACACACACCTGCACATTATAGCTTACCACACACATGCACATTATAGCTTACACAGACACACATGTACATTATGCTTACACAGACACACATGCAACATTATAGCTTACATAGACACACATGCACATTATAACTTAGATACACAACATGCACATTATAGCTTACACAGACACACATGCACATTATAGCTTACATAGACACACATGCACATTATAGCTTACATAGACACACATGCACATTATAACTTAGATACACACACATGCACATTATAGCTTACACAGACAACTCATGCACTTATAGCTTACATAGACAAGATGCACATTATAACTTAGATACACACACATGCACATTATAGCTTACACAGACACACATGCACTTTATAGCTTAACAAACACACCTGCACATTATAGCTTAATAGACACACATGCACTTTATAGCTTGATATACACCTGCACATTATAGCTTACACAGACACACATGCACATTATAGCTTACACACACACATGCACATTACAGCTTACACACACACCTGCACATTATAGCTTACACACACATGCATTATAGCTTACACACACATGCACATTATAGCTTACACAGACACACCTGCACATTATAGCTTACATAGACACACATGCACATTATAACTTAGATACACCACACATGCACATTACAGCTTACACAGACACAACTTGCATTTATAGCTTACACACACACCTGCACATTATAGCTTATGTGACAAGACCAATCTCGCCACTGTGCATTGAGAGGAGCTGGTTGCCCGCCTGCTGCCTTTAGACTATGGCCCCATGTTGAAAACACTTGATTTTCCCCTGCAGGGAAACGAAGGCCGGTCGTTTGGTGCTTGCCTATTGAACAGTGATACCCCAGATAGCTATACTAGACTTGTGCATGCCGAAAAATTTGGTTCGGATCGTTCGATGTTTTCGAATTTCGGTTCGGATTGATTCAAATTCGGAAAAATTTGAATAAATTTGTTTCGGATTCGTTTCGGATTCATTACGGATTCGAATAAATTCGTCTGGATTCGGTTCGGTTTGATTTGGAAATTCAGAATTTTGGTATGTGTTAGGTGGGATGTGCTGTGTATTAGACTAGTATTATGTACTGTATATTAGTGTAACCCATAGCAGAGTGATATAACTAATTATACAGTACAATACTAGTGTAATCCATGGCCATCCGACTGTAACGAATAAATCCGAACTAATTCGGATTTATTCGGTAGATTCGGTACTACCGTAATTCGGAAATTCGAATCAATTCAAATCTGAATTTTAACAAATTTGTCCGAATTTCGTTTTTGTTCCGAATCGAAACGCACATGTCTAAGCTATACCATGGAGCCCATTCGTATAACGAAAGACTGTTGAAAGAATTTGGCCTCTAGTTATCAACGTGTCTACTTACCTGCCTTCGCCGGCCCAATACGCCCACCTAAGCTCGCCTACCATCGCCACCGCGGACCTGAAAAATCTCGCCAAAGTTATCAAAAAGCTGTCAAAAGCCGTGCACCAAGTACGGGGCGATGAGCAGCGGACTATGATAGTTATCACTCATCCGATCTCGCTGCTCTTCGGCTTTCTACAGCTTTATTGATAAGCTATCACTAAGCTCCCACACTAAACCTACACTGTTCTACCCCTATACGGCGCCCCCGGAGCCCCCGCAACTAAATAAAGTTATTAACCCTAAACCGCCACTCCCTGACCCCGCTGCAACTATAATAAATGTATTACCCCTAAACCGCACTCCCGGAGCCCACCGCCACTTACATTATACCTAGTAACCCTATCCTGCTCCCCCTATACCGCACACCTATAATAAATTTTTTAACCCTATCTGATGATCCCGGACCCCGCCGTAACAAAATAAATGTTTAACCCTAAACTGCTGCTCCCGGACCCGCCGCCACTATATTAAATTTATTAACCCTTATCTGCCCCCCCTACACCGTCGCCACCTATAATAAATTTATTAACCCCTATCCTGCCCCCCTACACCGTCGCCACTATAATAAAATTATTAACCTAAACCAGTCTAACCCTAACCTAAACCTAACTTAAATATTAATTAAATACATCTAAATATTATAACTCTTATTAAACTAAATTAATCCTATTTAAAACTAAATACTTACCTTTAAAATGAACCCTAATATAGTACAATATAAATAATAATTATATTGTAGCTATCTTAGGATTTATTTTTATTTTACAGGCAAATTTCAATTTATTTTAACTAGGTACAATAGCTATTAAATAGTTATTAAACTATTTAATAGCTACTAGTTAAAATAAAGACAAATTTACTGTAAAATAAATCCTAACCTAAGTTACAATTACACCTAACACTACACTATCATTAACTAAATTATTCCTATTTAAAACTAAATACTTACTGTAAAATAAACCTACGATAGCTTCAATGTAATTAATAATTACATTGTAGCTATTTTAGGATTTATATTTATTTTACAGGTAATTTGTATTTATTTTAGCTAGCTAGAATAGTTATTAAATAGTTATTAACTATTTAATAACTACCTAGCTAAAAGAAATACAAAATTACCTGTAAAATAAATCCTAACCTAAGTTACAATTAAACCTAACACTACACTATCATTAAATTAATTAAATAAATTACCTACAAATAACTACAATTAAATACAATTAAATAAACTAACTAAAGTACAAAAATAAAAAAAACTAAGTTACAAAAAATTAAAAATAAAAAGTTACAAACATTTAAAAAATATTACAACAATTTTAAACTACTTACACCTAATCTAAGCCCCCCTAATAAAATAACAAAGCCCCCCAAAATAAAAAATGACCTAACCTATTTTACATTAAAAAGTTAACAGCTCTATTACCTTACCAGCCTTAAAAGGGCCTTTTGCGGGGCATGCCCCCAAAGAAATCAGCTCTTTTGCCTGTAAAATAAAAATACAACCCCCCCAACATTAAAACCCACCACCCACAAGCCCCTACTCTAACCCAAACCCCGTTAAATAAACCTAACACTACCCTCCTGAAGATCATCCTACCTTTAGCCGTCTTCAGCCAGCCGACCACCGATGGAACAGAAGAGGACATCCACAGATTGAGCTCGCATTCTATTGGCTGATCGGAACAGCCAATAGAATGCAAGCTCAATCTGATTGGCTGATTGGATCAGCCAATCGGATTGAACTTCAATCTGATTGGCTGATTCAATCAGCCAATCAGGATTTTTCCTACCTTAATTCCGATTGGCTGATAGAATCCTATCAGCCAATCAGGAATTCGAGGGACGCCATCTTGGATGACGTCACTTAAAGGAAACCTTCATTCGTCGTCTAGTTGTCGGTGGAAGAAGATGGCTCTGCGTCGGTTCGTCTGAAGATGGCTCCGCTCCACTCTGGATGGATGAAGATTGAAGGACGCTGCCTGGATGATGACTTCAATCGGATGGAAGACTTCTTCAGCGCCCCTTGGATGATGACTTCCGTCGCTGCGGATGTCATCTCTGTTCCATCGGTGGTCGGCTGGCTGAAGACGGCTAAAGGTAGGATGATCTTCAGGAGGGTAGTGTTAGGTTTATTTAACGGGGGTTTGGGTTAAAGTAGGGGCTTGTGGGTGGTGGGGTTTTAATGTTGGGGGGGTTGTATTTTTATTTTACAGGCAAAAGAGCTGATTTCTTTGGGGCATGCCCCGCAAAAGGCCCTTTTATGGGCTGGTAAGGTAATAGAGCTGTTAACTTTTTAATGTAGAATAGGGTAGGGCATTTTTTTATTTGGGGGGCTTTGTTATTTTATTAGGGGGCTTAGATTAGGTGTAAGATAGTTTAAAATTGTTGTAATATTTTTGAAATGTTTGTAACTTTTTATTTTTTATTTTTTGTAACTTAGTTTTTTTTTATTTTTTGTACTTTAGTTAGTTTATTTAATTGTATTTAATTGTAGTTATTTGTAGGTAATTTATTTAATTAATTTAATGATAGTGTAGTGTTAGGTTTAATTGTAACTTAGGTTAGGATTTATTTTACAGGTAATTTTGTATTTATTTTAGCTAGGTAGTTATTAAATAGTTAATAACTATTTAATAACTATTCTAACTAGCTAAATAAATACAAAGTTACCTGTAAAATAAATATAAATCCTAAAATAGCTACAATGTAATTATTAATTACATTGAAGCTATCGTAGGGTTTATTTTACAGGTAAGTATTTAGTTTTAAATAGGAATAATTTAGTTAATGATAGTGTAGTGTTAGGTGTATTGTAACTTAGGTTAGGATTTATTTTACAGGTAAATTTGTCTTTATTTTAACTAGGTAGCTATTAAATAGTTAATAACTATTTAATAGCTATTGTACCTAGTTTAAAATAAATTGAAATTTGCCTGTAAAATAAAAATAAATCCTACGTAGCTACAATATAATTATTATTTATATTGTAGCTATATTAGGGTTCATTTTAAAGGTAAGTATTTAGTTTTAAATAGGATTAATTTAGTTAATAAGAGTTATAATATTTAGATGTAATTTAATTAATATATTAGTTAGGGGGGTTTTAGGGTTAGGGTTAGACTTAGGTTTAGCGGTTAATAATTTTATTATAGTGGCGACGGTGTAGGGGGGGCAGGATAGGGGTTAATAAATTTTATTATAGGTGGCGACGGTGTAGGGGGGGCAGATAAGGGGTTAATAATTTAATATAGGTGGCGGCGGGGATCCGGGAGCAGCAGTTTAGGGGTTAAACAATTTATTTTGTTACGGCGGGGTCCGGGATCATCAGGATAGGGGTTAAAAATTTATTATAGGTGGTGGCGGTATAGGGGGAGCAGGATAGGGGTTACTAGGTATAATGTAAGTGGCGGTGGGCTCCGGGAGTGGCGGTTTAGGGGTTAATACATTTATTATAGTTGCAGCGGGGTCTGGGAGTGGCGGTTTAGGGGTTAATAACTTTATTTAGTTGCGGGGGGCTCCGGGGGCGCCGGTATAGGGGGTAGAACAGTGTAGTTTAGTGTGGGTGCTTAGTGATAGCTTATCAATAAAGCTGTAGAAAGCCGAAGAGCAGCGAGATCGGATGAGTGATAACTATCATAGTCCGCTGCTCATCGCCCCGTACTTGGTGCACGGCTTTTTGACAGCTTTTTTGATAACTTTGGCGAGATTTTTCAGGTCCGCGGGTGGCGATGGTAGGCGAGCTTAGGTGGGCGTATTGGGCCGGCGAAGGCAGGTAAGTAGACACGTTGATAACTAGAGGCCAAATTCTTTCACACAGTCTTTCGTTATACGAATGGGCTCCATGGTATAGCTTAGACATGTGCGTTTCGATTCGGAACAAATCGAAATTCGGACAAATTTGTTAAATTCTGAGATTTGAATTGATTCGAATTTCCGAATTACGGTAGTACCGAATCTACCGAATAAATCCGAATTAGTTCGGATTTATTCATTACAGTCGGATGGCCATGGATTACACTAGTATTGTACAGTATATTAGGTTATATCACTCTGCTATGGGTTACACCTAATATACAGTACATAATACTAGTCTAATACACAGCACATCCCACCTAACACATACCAAAATTCTGAATTTCCAAATCAAACCGAACCGAATCCAGACGAATTTATTCGAATCCGAATGAATCCGAAACGAATCCGAAACAAATTTATTCAAATTTTTCCGAATTTGAATCAATCCGAACCGAAATTCGAAAACATCCGAATCGATCCGAACCAAATTTTTCGGCCATGCACAAGTCTAGTATAGCTATCTGGGGTATCACTGTTCAAATAGGGCAAGCACCAAACGACCCGGCCTTCGTTTCCCTGCAGGGGAAAATCAAGTGTTTCAACATGGGGCCATAGTCTAAAGGCAGCAGGCGGGCAACCAGGCTCCTCCAATGCACAGTGGCGAGATTGGTCTTGTCACATAAGCTATAATGTGCAGGTGTGTGTGTAAGCTATAAAGTGCATGTGTGTCTGTGTAAGCTGTAATGTGCATGTGTGTGTATCTAAGTTATAATGTGCATGTGTGTCTATGTAAGCTATAATGTGCAGGTGTGTCTGTGTAAGCTATAATGTGCATGTGTGTGTAAGCTATAATGTGCATGTGTGTGTAAGCTATAATGTGCAGGTGTGTGTGTAAGCTGTAATGTGCATGTGTGTGTGTAAGCTATAATGTGCATGTGTGTCTGTGTAAGCTATAATGTGCAGGTGTATATCTAAGCTATAAAGTGCATGTGTGTCTATGTAAGCTATAATGTGCAGGTGTGTTGTAAGCTATAAAGTGCATGTGTGTCTGTGTAAGCTATAATGTGCATGTGTGTGTATCTAAGTTATAATGTGCATCTGTGTCTATGTAAGCTATAATGTGCATGTGTGTCTGTGTAAGCTATAATGTGCATGTGTGTGTATCTAAGTTATAATGTGCATGTGTGTCTATGTAAGCTATAATGTGCATGTGTGTCTATGTAAGCTATAATGTGCATGTGTGTCTGTGTAAGCTATAATGTGCATGTGTGTGTATCTAAGTTATAATGTGCATGTGTGTCTATGTAAGCTATAATGTGCATGTGTGTCTGTGTAAGCTATAATGTACATGTGTGTCTGTGTAAGCTATAATGTGCATGTGTGTGTAAGCTATAATGTGCAGGTGTGTGTAAGCTATAATGTGCATGTGTGTGTGTAAGCTATAATGTGCATGTGTGTCTGTGTAAGCTATAATGTGCAGGTGTATATCTAAGCTATAAAGTGCATGTGTGTCTATGTAAGCTATAATGTGCAGGTGTGTTTGTAAGCTATAAAGTGCATGTGTGTCTGTGTAAGCTATAACGTGCATGTGTGTGTATCTAAGTTATAACGTGCATGTGTGTCTGTAAGCTATAATGTGCATGTGTGTCTGTGTAAGCTATAATGTGCATGTGTGTGTGTGTAAGCTATAACGTGCATGTGTGTGTATCTAAGTTATAACGTGCATGTGTGTCTGTAAGCTATAATGTGCATGTGTGTCTGTGTAAGCTATAATGTGCATGTGTGTGTAAGATATAATGTGCATGTGTGTGTAAGCTATAATGTGCAGGTGTGTGTGTAAGCTATAATGTGCATGTGTCTATGTAAGCTATAAAGTGCAGGTGTGTGTGTAAGCTATAATGTGCATGTGTGTCTGTGTAAGCTATAATGTGCAGGTGTATATCTAAGTATAAAGTGCATGTGTGTCTATGTAAGCTATAATGTGCAGGTGTGTGTGTAAGCTATAAAGTGCATGTGTGTCTGTGTAAGCTATAATGTGCATGTGTGTATATGTAAGCTATAATTTGCAGGTGTGTGTGTGTGTGTGTGTGTATCTATAGCTTACACAGACACACATGCACATTATAGCTTACACAGACACACATGCACTTTATAGCTTACACACACCTGCACATTATAGCTTACACACACGCTTGCACATTATAGCTTACATAGACACACATGCACTTTATAGCTTAGATATACACCTGCACATTATAGCTCACATAGACACACATGCACATTATAGCTTACACAGACACACATGCACGTTATAACTTAAAGTGTATGTGTGTAAGCTATAATGTGCATGTGTGTGTATCGTAGCTATAAAGTACATGTGTGTCTGTGTAAGCTATAATGTGCATGTGTGTCTCTGTAAGCTATAATGTGCAGGTGTATATCTAAGCTATAATGTGCATGTGTGTCTATGTAAGCTATAATGTGCAGGTGTGTGTAAGCTATAATGTGCAGGTGTGTGTGTAAGCTGTAATGTGCATGTGTGTCTATGTAAGCTATAATGTGAATGTGTGTCTGTGTAAGCTATAATGTGCATGTGTGTCTATGTAAGCTATAATGTGAATGTGTGTCTGTGTAAGCTATAATGTGCATGTGTGTCTGTGTAAGCTATAATGTGCATGTGTGTGTAAGCTATAATGTGCATGTGTGTGTGTAAGCTATAATGTGCATGTGTAAGCTATAATGTGCATGTGTGTCTATGTAAGCTATAATGTGCATGTGTGTAAGCTATAATGTGCATGTGTGTGTGTGTAAGCTATAAAGTGCAGGTGTGTGTATAAGCTATAATGTGCATGTGTGTCTGTGTAAGCTATAATGTGCAGGTGTATATCAAAGCTATAAAGTGCATGTGTGTCTATGTAAGCTATAATGTGCAGGTGTGTGTGTAAGCTATAAAGTGCATGTGTGTGTGTGTGTAAGCTATAATGTGCATGTGTGTGTAAGCTATAATGTGCATGTATGTGTAAGCTATAATGTGCATGTGTGTCTATGTAAGCTATAATGTACATGTGTGTGTAAGCTATAAAGTGCATGTGTGTCTATGTAAGCTATAGTGTGCATGTGTGTCTGTGTAAGCTATAAAGTGCAGGTGTGTGTGTGTAAGCTATAATGTGCATGTGTGTCTGTGAAAGCTATAATGTGCAGGTGTATATCTAAGTATAAAGTGCATGTGTGTCTATGTAAGCTATAATGTGCATGTGTGTGTGTAAGCTATAATGTGCAGGTGTGTGTAAGCTATAATATGCATGTGTGTCTGTGTACGCTATAATGTGCAGGTGTGTGTGTATGCTATCAAGTGCATGTGTGTCTGTGTAAGCTATATTGTGCGTGTGTGTATCTATAGCTTACACAGACACACATGCACGTTACAACTTAAAGTGTATGTGTGTAAGCTATAACGTGCATGTGTGTGTATCTTAGCTATAAAGTACATGTGTGTCTATGTAAGCTATAATGTGCAGGTGTGAGTGTAAGCTATAAAGTACATGTGTGTCTATGTAAGCTATAATGTGCAGGTGTATATCTAAGCTATAATGTGCAGGTGTATATCTAAGCTATACTGTGCAGGTGTATATCTAAGCTATAAAGTGCCTGTGTGTCTATGTAAGCTATACTGTGCAGGTGTGAGTGTAAGCTATAAAGTGCAGGTGTGTCTATGTAAGCTATAATGTGCAGGTGTATATCTAAGCTATAATATGCATGTGTGTCTGTGTACGCTATAATGTGCAGGTGTGTGTGTATGCTATCAAGTGCATGTGTGTCTGTGTAAGCTATATTGTGCGTGTGTGTATCTATAGCTTACACAGACACACATGCACGTTACAACTTAAAGTGTATGTGTGTAAGCTATAACGTGCATGTGTGTGTATCTTAGCTATAAAGTACATGTGTGTCTATGTAAGCTATAATGTGCAGGTGTGAGTGTAAGCTATAAAGTACATGTGTGTCTATGTAAGCTATAATGTGCAGGTGTATATGTAAGCTATAATGTGCAGGTGTATATCTAAGCTATACTGTGCAGGTGTATATCTAAGCTATAAAGTGCCTGTGTGTCTATGTAAGCTATACTGTGCAGGTGTGAGTGTAAGCTATAAAGTGCAGGTGTGTCTATGTAAGCTATAATGTGCAGGTGTGTGTGTAAGCTATAATGTGCATGTGTGTCTATGTAGGCTATAATGTACATGTGTGTGTAAGCTATAATGTGCATGTGTGTCTATGTAAGCTATAATGTGCAGGTGTATATCTAAGCTATAAAGTGCATGTGTGTCTATGTAAGCTATAATGTGCAGGTGGGTGTGTATCTATAGCTTACACACAGACACACATACATGTTATAACTGAGACACACACACATGCACATTATAGCTTACACAGACACACATGCACATTATAGCTTACACACACCTGCACATTATAGCTTACACACACATGCACATTATAGCTTACATAGACACATGCACATTATAGCTTACACACACACACCTGCACATTATAGCTTACACACACATGCACATTATAGCTTACACACACACCTGCACATTATAGCTTACACACACATGCACATTATAGCTTACATAGACACATGCACATTATAGCTTACACACACACACCTGCACATTATAGCTTACACAGACACACATGCACTTTATAGCTTACACAGACACACATGCACTTTATAGCTTACACAGACACACATGCACGTTATAACTTAAAGTGCGTGTGTGTGTATCTTAGCTATAAAGTACATGTGTGTCTGTAAGCTATAACGTGCATGTGATTCTGTGTAAGCTATAATGTGCAGATGTATAGCTAAGCAATAATGTGCAGGTGTATATCTAAGCTATAAAGTGCATGTGTGTCTATGTAAGCTATAATGTGCAGGTGTGTGTAAGCTATAATGTGCAGGTGTGTGTGTAAGCTATAATGTGCATGTGTGTCTATGTAAGCTATAATGTGCAGGTGTGTAAGCTATAAAGTGCATGGGTGTCTATGTAAGCTATAATGTGCAGGTGTGTGTGTAAGCTGTAATGTGCATGTGTGTCTATGTAAGCTATAATGTGCATGTGTGTCTGTGTAATATAGCTTACACACACACACCTGCAAAGTATAGCTTAAACAGACACACATGCACTTTATAGCTTACACAGACACACATTCGGAAGACCCCGCACGCCCAACGAGCAAAAAATCGTCCAAATAGTGGGCCAGACCATCAAAACCAGCAACTGCCACGATGGACCTGTGCAAGAAGCTACTGAAAGCTTCAAAATAGGCTCAGGAAATGGAGCAACCCATAGGCAAGCACTTATCCACATAATACTTGTCCTCAAACCAACACCCCATAAGCTGAAAGGAGGAGGGGTGAATTGGAAGGAGCTGAAATGCGGATTCCACATCCAGTTTCGCCAAACAGGCCCCAACCTCAGCCCTACGGACCAGCGCAAGCACGTCTTCGAAGGACTGGTAATGAACCGAGCTAAGCTCGGGGGAGATAGCATCATTGACCGAACGACCTTTTGGAAAGGATAGATGCTGAATGAGCCAAAACTTACCCGGCTCTTTCTTTGGGATGACGCCCAAAGGAGAGACAACCAACCCCGGAATCGGAATCTCTCCAAACGGGCCGGCCATGCGACCCAACCCTATCTCCTTTTCCAGTTTCTCCCTAACTACATTGGGAAATTGATATGCGGACTTCAGGTTCCTATGGACCGAGGAACCAACCACCGCGTAACCGACGGGGATAATAAATCCCCATCGGAGACCGTCACAAAGTAAATCGGTGGCCCCTTTATCTGGATAAAGAAGCAGCCATTTCTCAATTATGGCTACCCTCAGTGGGGTGGCCGCCCTTTCCAGAAGTGAAAGGCTTGGGAGCGAGACCCAGCCGCTCCTGGGACCAGCCTGCATCCTGGGACCTGGTACACTCGGAACCCGAGTGGCCGCCCCCGCAGTGCTTACAGGCATGATGGAAAGCGCATGCTGTTCCCCTAGTGCAGAGCTTATCCTGGAATCACCAGCATACGCCTGTAGGCCGCCGTCGAGAACGCTGGGAGTTACGAGTGCCCGAGAGGCCAGCCGGAGCCTGTCCAGGTACAACCTGCTTTTCAGGTCCCAATTGCGCCCACAGCCGAGAATCTATATCCCCAAAAGAAAGGAGAGGGTTACCAATCATCTTCCTGCGGAACGCGACGTCATAGTCCCGCCACGCTCCTTCTTTGTACCGCTCATAAACGGTTTCGATAGAATCCTGATATTTCAGGATATTCAAAGCCTGATCGGGGAATTTAGTTATATAAAACGACGCATACACCCGAAAACATTAGCGCCACTCATCATACGTATCGGGCCTTTTAAACTTCTTGGGGCCCGTACCATCCTCTGCCATTTCTTTCTGACGGTAGGCCTCAGCCGAAAGTTCAAACATGTTAGCATATTTCCCATCTTGAATCCGATGAACCGTTTTAGATTTAAGATGTTCGTGCAGGCTAAATGCAGGCCACGTGTCCGTGTCACCATACATAGAGGCCTTCCGTCTATTGGTCGCCTCAGGGCTAGCAACTCCCGATGGCGCGGGAGGTGTCGGCAAAGGAACACGGGGCTCCACGCGGGATGAACCAGGGGGGGAGGGGCAACCCATGGCCTTCCTTTCCTTAACTAGCCATTTAACCATTCTATACATCCTTTTCTGCCCCTTAGCTTCCAACCCCAGTGATCTATCGCTCTCAGACCCCGAGTTATCAGATGAGGAACTAAAACCCCTATGCCCAGAAGACAAAATGGGCGCTCCCAGGGGACGCTGCACCGGCAAAGGATCCGAGGAAGACGAAGGTTGCTCCCGGCTCCGCTCCTCACCACAACCACCAGGACTGCATTAGCACTGAAACGCTCTGTGGCTACATGATAGTCTGAAAAGAGAAATGCGAGAGAGGAGTACCACGGGGAGAGGTCAAAGGCCCATCATCAAAGGCAACAATCCCCCCTGGGCTAATATTCCTATGCACTACGTCACTCAAATGCATCACATTATCAGACACACTTCTCACATGCTCTTCCAAAACTGCCTCAACAAACTGGACCTGTTTGTCTAGGCCCTGTTCTGTATTTTGTGAAACCCCTTGAACAGCTCTATGCATTGTGTGTGACAGGCAGTGAACAGCTCTATGCATTGTGTGTGACAGGCAGCTCTATGCATTGTGTGTGACAGGCAGGGAACAGCTCTATACATTGTGTGTGACAGGCAGCTCTATGCATTGTGTGTGATAGGCAGGGAACAGCTCTATGCATTGTGTGTGACAGGCAGGGAACAGCTCTATGCATTGTGTGTGACAGACAGGGAACAGCTCTATACATTGTGTGTGACAGGCAGGGAACAGCTCTATGCATTGTGTGTGACAGGCAGGGAACAGCTCTATACATTGTGTGTGACAGGCAGGGAACAGCTCTATGCATTGTGTGTGACAGGCAGGGAACAGCTCTATGCATTGTGTGTGACAGGCAGGGAACAGCTCTATACATTGTGTGACAGACAGGGAACAGCTCTATGCATTGTGTGTGACAGGCAGGGAACAGCTCTATACATTGTGTGTGACAGGCAGGGAACAGCTCTATGCATTGTGTGACAGGCAGGGGACAGCTCTATGCATTGTTTGTGACAGGCAGGGAACAGCTCTATGCATTGTGTGACAGGCAGGGAACAGCTCTATGCATTGTGTGTGACAGGCAGGAAACAGCTCTATGCATTGTGTGACAGGCAGGGAACAGCTCTATGCATTGTGTGTGACAGGCAGGGAACAGCTCTATGCATTGTGTGTGACAGGCAGGGAACAGCTGTATGCATTGTGTGTGACAGGCAGGGAACAGCTCTATGCATTGTGTGTGACAGGCAGGGAACAGCTCTATGCATTGTGTGTGACAGGCAGGGAACAGCTCTATGCATTGTGTGTGACAGATAGGGAACAGCTCTATGCATTGTGTGTGACAGGCAGGGAACAGCTCTATGCATTGTGTGTGACAGGCAGGGAACAGCTGTATGCATTGTGTGTGACAGGCAGGGAACAGCTCTATACATTGTGTGTGACAGACAGGGAACAGCTCTATGCATTGTGTGTGACAGGCAGGGAACAGCTCTATGCATTGTGTGTGACAGGCAGGGAACAGCTCTATGCATTGTGTGACAGGCAGGGGACAGCTCTATGCATTGTTTGTGACAGGCAGGGAACAGCTCTATGCAATGTGTGTGACAGGCAGGGAACAACTCTATGCATTGTGTGTGACAGGCAGGGGACAGCTCTATGCATTGTGTGTGACAGGCAGGGAACAGCTCTATGCATTGTGTGTGACAGGCAGGGAACAGCTCTATGCATTGTGTGACAGGCAGGGAACAGCTCTATGCATTGTGTGTGACAGGCAGGGAACAGCTCTATGCATTGCGTGTGACAGGCAGGGAACAGTTCTATACATTGTGTGTGACAGGCAGGGAACAGCTCTATGCATTGTGTGTGACAGGCAGGGGACAGCTCTATGCATTGTGTGTGACAGGCAGGGAACAGCTCTATGCATTTTGTGTGACAGGCAGGGAACAGCTGTATGCATTGTGTGTGACAGACAGGGAACAGCTCTATGCATTGTGTGTGACAGGCAGGGAACAGCTCTATACATTGTGTGTGACAGGCAGGGAACAGCTCTATGCATTGTGTGACAGGC
This sequence comes from Bombina bombina, assembly GCF_027579735.1. NCBI lineage: Eukaryota > Metazoa > Chordata > Amphibia > Anura > Bombinatoridae > Bombina > Bombina bombina. Next base: position 3,553,424 of record NW_026511871.1, on the reverse strand, counting down.
AGGGAACAGCTCTATGCATTGTGTGTGACAGGCAGGGAACAGCTCTATGCATTGTGTGACAGGCAGGGAACAGCTCTATGCATTGTGTGACAGGCAGGGAACAGCTCTATACATTTTGTGTGACAGGCAGGGAACAGCTCTATGCATTGTGTGTGACAGGCAGGGAACAGCTCTATACATTGTGTGTGACAGGCAGGGAACAGCTCTATACATTTTGTGTGACAGGCAGGGAACAGCTCTATGCATTGTGTGTGACAGGCAGGGAACAGCTCTATGCATTGTGTGTGACAGGCAGGGAACAGCTCTATACATTGTGTGTGACAGGCAGGGAACAGCTCTATGCATTGTGTGTGACAAGCAGGGAACAGCTCTATGCATTGTGTGACAGGCAGGGAACAGCTCTATGCATTGTGTGTGACAGGCAGGGAACAGCTCTATGCATTGTGTGTGACAGGCAGGGGACCACTCTATGCATTGTGTGTGACAGGCAGGGAACAGCTCTATGCATTGTGTGTGACAGGAAGGGAACAGCTTTATGCATTGTGTGTGACAGGCAGGGAACAGCTCTATACATTGTGTGATAGACAGGGAACAGCTCTATGCATTGTGTGACAGACAGGGAACAGCTCTATGCATTGTGTGTGACAGGCAGGGAACAGCTTTATGCATTGTGTGTGACAGGCAGGGAACAGCTCTATGCATTGTGTGTGACAGGCAGGGAACAGCTCTATGCATTGTGTGTGACAGGCAGGGAACAGCTCTATACATTGTGTGTGACAGGCAGGGAACAGCTCTATGCATTGTGTGTGACAGGCAGGGAACAGCTCTATACATTGTGTGTGACAGGCAGGGAACAGCTCTATACATTGTGTGTGACAGGCAGGGAACAGCTCTATGTATTGTGTGTGACAGGCAGGGAACAGCTTTATACATTGTGTGTGACAGGCAGGGAACAGCTCTATGCATTGTGTGTGACAGACAGAGAACAGCTCTATGCATTGTGTGTGACAGGCAGGGAACAGCTTTATGCATTGTGTGTGACAGATTGGGAACAGCTCTATGCATTGTGTGTGACAGATAGGGAACAGCTCTATGCATTGTGTGTGACAGATAGGGAACAGCTCTATGCATTGTGTGTGACAGATAGGGAACAGCTCTATGCATTGTGGGTGACAGGCAGGGAACAGCTCTATGCATTGTGTGTGACAGGCAGGGAACAGCTCTATACATTGTGTGTGACAGGCAGGGAACAGCTCTATGTATTGTGTGTGACAGGCAGGGAACAGCTCTATGCATTGTGTGTGACAGGCAGGGAACAGCTCTATGCATTGTGTGTGACAGGCAGGGAACAGCTCTATGTATTGTGTGTGACAGGCAGGGAACAGCTCTATGCATTGTGTGTGACAGATAGGGAACAGCTCTATGCATTGTGTGTGACAGATAGGGAACAGCTCTATGCATTGTGTGTGACAGATAGGGAACAGCTCTATGCATTGTGTGTGACAGGCAGGGAACAGCTCTATGCATTGCGTGTGACAGATAGGGAACAGCTCTATGCATTGTGTGTGACAGATAGGGAACAGCTCTATGCATTGTGTGTGACAGGCAGGGAACAGCTCTATGCATTGTGTGTGACAGGCAGGGAACAGCTCTATGCATTGTGTGTGACAGGCAGGGAACAGCTCTATACATTGTGTGTGACAGGCAGGGAACAGCTCTATGCATTGTGTGACAGGCAGGGGACAGCTCTATGCATTGTTTGTGACAGGCAGGGAACAGCTCTATGCATTGTGTGACAGGCAGGGAACAGCTCTATGCATTGTGTGTGACAGGCAGGGAACAGCTCTATGCATTGTGTGACAGGCAGGGAACAGGTCTATGCATTGTGTGTGACAGGCAGGGAACAGCTCTATACATTGTGTGTGACAGGCAGGGAACAGCTCTATGCATTGTGTGTGACAAGCAGGGAACAGCTCTATGCATTGTGTGACAGGCAGGGAACAGCTCTATACATTGTGTGTGACAGGCAGGGAACAGCTCTATACATTTTGTGTGACAGGCAGGGAACAGCTCTATGCATTGTGTGTGACAGGCAGGGAACAGCTCTATGCATTGTGTGTGACAGGCAGGGAACAGCTCTATACATTGTGTGTGACAGGCAGGGAACAGCTCTATGCATTGTGTGTGACAAGCAGGGAACAGCTCTATGCATTGTGTGACAGGCAGGGAACAGCTCTATGCATTGTGTGTGACAGGCAGGGAACAGCTCTATGCATTGTGTGTGACAGGCAGGGGACCACTCTATGCATTGTGTGTGACAGGCAGGGAACAGCTCTATGCATTGTGTGTGACAGGAAGGGAACAGCTTTATGCATTGTGTGTGACAGGCAGGGAACAGCTCTATACATTGTGTGATAGACAGGGAACAGCTCTATGCATTGTGTGACAGACAGGGAACAGCTCTATGCATTGTGTGTGACAGGCAGGGAACAGCTTTATGCATTGTGTGTGACAGGCAGGGAACAGCTCTATGCATTGTGTGTGACAGGCAGGGAACAGCTCTATGCATTGTGTGTGACAGGCAGGGAACAGCTCTATACATTGTGTGTGACAGGCAGGGAACAGCTCTATGTATTGTGTGTGACAGGCAGGGAACAGCTTATACATTGTGTGTGACAGGCAGGGAACAGCTCTATGCATTGTGTGTGACAGGACAGAGAACAGCTCTATGCATTGTGTGTGACAGGCAGGGAACAGCTTTATGCATTGTGTGTGACAGATTGGGAACAGCTCTATGCATTGTGTGTGACAGATAGGGAACAGCTCTATGCATTGTGTGTGACAGATAGGGAACAGCTCTATGCATTGTGTGTGACAGATAGGGAACAGCTCTATGCATTGTGGGTGACAGGCAGGGAACAGCTCTATGCATTGTGTGTGACAGGCAGGGAACAGCTCTATACATTGTGTGTGACAGGCAGGGAACAGCTCTATGTATTGTGTGTGACAGGCAGGGAACAGCTCTATGCATTGTGTGTGACAGGCAGGGAACAGCTCTATGCATTGTGTGTGACAGGCAGGGAACAGCTCTATGTATTGTGTGTGACAGGCAGGGAACAGCTCTATGCATTGTGTGTGACAGATAGGGAACAGCTCTATGCATTGTGTGTGACAGATAGGGAACAGCTCTATGCATTGTGTGTGACAGATAGGGAACAGCTCTATGCATTGTGTGTGACAGGCAGGGAACAGCTCTATGCATTGTGTGTGACAGATAGGGAACAGCTCTATGCATTGTGTGTGACAGATAGGGAACAGCTCTATGCATTGTGTGTGACAGGCAGGGAACAGCTCTATGTATTGTGTGTGACAGGCAGGGAACAGCTCTATGCATTGTGTGTGACAGGCAGGGAACAGCTCTATACATTGTGTGTGACAGGCAGGGAACAGCTCTATGCATTGTGTGACAGGCAGGGGACAGCTCTATGCATTGTTTGTGACAGGCAGGGAACAGCTCTATGCATTGTGTGACAGGCAGGGAACAGCTCTATGCATTGTGTGTGACAGGCAGGGAACAGCTCTATGCATTGTGTGACAGGCAGGGAACAGGTCTATGCATTGTGTGTGACAGGCAGGGAACAGCTCTATGCATTGTGTGTGACAGGCAGGGAACAGCTCTATGCATTGTGTGTGACAGGCAGGGAACAGCTCTATGCATTGTGTGTGACAGGCAGGGAACAGCTCTATGCATTGTGTGACAGGCAGGGAACAGCTCTATGCATTGTGTGTGACAGGCAGGGAACAGCTCTATGCATTGCGTGTGACAGGCAGGGAACAGCTCTATGCATTGTGTGTGACAGGCAGGGAACAGCTCTATGCATTGTGTGTGACAGGCGGTGAATCGCTCTATGTATTGTGTGTGACAGGCAGGGAACAGCTCTATGCATTGTGTGACAGGTAGGGAACAGCTCTATGCATTGTGTGTGACAGGCAGGGAACAGCTCTATGCATTGTGTGACAGGCAGGGAACAGCTGTATGCATTGTGTGACAGGCAGGGAATAGCTCTATGCATTGTGTGACAGGCAGGGAACAGCTCTATACATTGTGTGACAGGCAGGGAACAGCTCTATGCATTGTGTGTGACAGGCAGGGAACAGCTCTATGCATTGTGTGACAGGCAGGGATCAGCTCTATGCATTGTGTGACAGGCAGGGAACAGCTCTATGCATTGTGTGTGACAGGCAGGGAACAGCTCTATACATTGTGTGTGACAGGCAGGGAACAGCTCTATGCATTGTGTGTGACAGGCAGGGAACAGCTCTATACATTGTGTGTGACAGGCAGGGAACAGCTCTATGCATTGTGTGTGACAGGCAGGGAACAGCTCTATGCATTGTGTGTGACAGGCAGGGAACAGCTCTATGCATTGTGTGTGACAGGCAGCTCTATGCATTGTGTGTGACAGGCAGGGAACAGCTCTATGCATTGTGTGTGACAGGCAGGGAACAGCTCTATGCATTGTGTGTGACAGGCAGGGAACAGCTCTATGCATTGTGTGTGACAGGCAGGGAACAGCTCTATGCATTGTGTGACAGGCAGGGAACAGCTCTATGCATTGTGTGTGACAGGCAGGGAACAGCTCTATGCATTGTGTGACAGGCAGGAACAGCTCTATGCATTGTGTGTGACAGGCAGGGAACAGCTCTATGCATTGTGTGTGACAGGCAGGGAACAGCTCTATGCATTGTGTGTGACAGGCAGGGAACAGCTCTATGCATTGTGTGTGACAGGCAGGGAACAGCTCTATGCATTGTGTGACAGGCAGGGAACAGCTCTATGCATTGTGTGTGACAGGCAGGGAACAGCTCTATGCATTGTGTGTGACAGGCAGGGAACAGCTCTATGCATTGTGTGTGACAGGCAGGGAACAGCTCTATGCATTTTGTGTGACAGGCAGGGAACAGCTCTATGCATTGTGTGTGACAGGCAGGGAACAGCTCTATGCATTGTGTGTGACAGGCAGGGAACAGCTCTATGCATTGTGTGTGACAGGCAGGGAACAGCTCTATGCATTGTGTGTGACAGGCAGGGAACAGCTCTATGCATTGTGTGTGACAGGCAGGGAACAGCTCTATGCATTGTGTGACAGGCAGGGAACAGCTCTATGCATTGTGTGTGACAGGCAGGGAACAGCTCTATGCATTGTGGTGACAGGCAGGGAACAGCTCTATGCATTGTGTGTGACAGGCAGGGAACAGCTCTATGCATTGTGTGTGACAGGCAGGGAACAGCTCTATGCATTGTGTGTGACAGGCAGGGAACAGCTCTATGCATTGTGTGTGACAGGCAGGGAACAGCTCTATGCATTGTGTGTGACAGGCAGGGAACAGCTCTATGCATTGTGTGTGACAGACAGGGAACAGCTCTATGCATTGTGTGTGACAGCAGGGAACAGCTCTATCCATTGTGTGTGACAGGCAGGGAACAGCTCTATGCATTGTGTGTGACAGGCAGGGAACAGCTCTATGCATTGTGTGTGACAGGCAGGGAACAGCTCTATGCATTGTGTGTGACAGGCAGGGAACAGCTCTATGCATTGTGTGTGACAGCAGGGAACAGCTCTATGCATTGTGTGTGACAGGCAGGGAACAGCTCTATGCATTGTGTGTGACAGGCAGGGAACAGCTCTATGCATTGTGTGTGACAGGCAGGGAACAGCTCTATGCATTGTGTGACAGGCAGGGAACAGCTCTATACATTGTGTGTGACAGGCAGGGAACAGCTCTATGCATTGGTGTGACAGGCAGGGAACAGCTCTATGCATTGTGTGTGACAGGCAGGGAACAGCTCTATGCATTGTGTGACAGGCAGGGAACAGCTCTATGCATTGTGTGTGACAGGCAGGGAACAGCTCTATGCATTGTGTGTGACAGGCAGGGAACAGCTCTATGCATTGTGTGTGACAGGCAGGGAACAGCTCTATGCATTGTGTGTGACAGGCAGGGAACAGCTCTATGCATTGTGTGTGACAGGCAGGGAACAGCTCTATGCATTGTGTGTGACAGGCAGGGAACAGCTCTATGCATTGTGTGTGACAGGCAGGGAACAGCTCTATGCATTGTGTGTGACAGGCAGGGAACAGCTCTATGCATTGTGTGTGACAGGCAGGGAACAGCTCTATGCATTGTGTGTGACAGGCAGGGAACAGCTCTATGCATTGTGTGTGACAGGCAGGGAACAGCTCTATGCATTGTGTGTGACAGGCAGGGAACAGCTCTATGCATTGTGTGTGACAGGCAGGGAACAGCTCTATGCATTGTGTGTGACAGGCAGGGAACAGCTCTATGCATTGTGTGACAGGCAGGGAACAGCTCTATGCATTGTGTGTGACAGGCAGGGAACAGCTCTATGCATTGTGTGTGACAGGCAGGGAACAGCTCTATGCATTGTGTGTGACAGGCAGGGAACAGCTCTATGCATTGTGTGACAGGCAGGGAACAGCTCTATGCATTGTGTGTGACAGGCAGGGAACAGCTCTATGCATTGTGTGTGACAGGCAGGGAACAGCTCTATGCATTGTGTGTGACAGGCAGGGAACAGCTCTATGCATTGTGTGACAGGCAGGGAACAGCTCTATGCATTGTGTGTGACAGGCAGGGAACAGCTCTATGCATTGTGTGTGACAGGCAGGGAACAGCTCTATGCATTGTGTGTGACAGGCAGGGAACAGCTCTATGCATTGTGTGTGACAGGCAGGGAACAGCTCTATGCATTGTGTGTGACAGGCAGGGAACAGCTCTATGCATTGTGTGTGACAGGCAGGGAACAGCTCTATGCATTGTGTGTGACAGGCAGGGAACAGCTCTATGCATTGTGTGTGACAGGCAGGGAACAGCTCTATGCATTGTGTGTGACAGGCAGGGAACAGCTCTATGCATTGTGTGTGACAGGCAGGGAACAGCTCTATGCATTGTGTGTGACAGGCAGGGAACAGCTCTATGCATTGTGTGTGACAGGCAGGGAACAGCTCTATACATTGTGTGTGACAGGAAGGGAACAGCTCTATGCATTGTGTGTGACAGGCAGGGAACAGCTCTATGCATTGTGTGTGACAGGCAGGGAACAGCTCTATGCATTGTGTGTGACAGGCAGGCAACAGCTCTATGCATTGTGTGTGACAGGCAGGGAACAGCTCTATGCATTGTGTGTGACAGGCAGGGAACAGCTCTATGCATTGTGTGTGACAGGCAGGGAACAGCTCTATGCATTGTGTGTGACAGGAAGGGAACAGCTCTATGCATTGTGTGTGACAGGCAGGGAACAGCTCTATGCATTGTGTGTGACAGGCAGGGAACAGCTCTATGCATTGTGTGACAGGCAGGGAACAGCTCTATACATTGTGTGTGACAGGCAGGGAACAGCTCTATGCATTGTGTGTGACAGGCAGGGAACAGCTTTATGCATTGTGTGTGACAGGCAGGCAACAGCTCTATGCATTGTGTGACAGGCAGGGAACAGCTCTATGCATTGTGTGACAGGCAGGGAACAGCTCTATGCATTGTGTGTGACAGGCAGGGAACAGCTCTATGCATTGTGTGTGACAGGCAGGAAACAACTCTATGCATTGTGTGTGACAGACAGGGAACAGCTCTATGCATTGTGTGTGACAGGCAGGGAACAGCTCTATGCATTGTGTGACAGGCAGGGAACAGCTCTATGCATTGTGTGTGACAGGCAGGGAACAGCTCTATGCATTGTGTGTGACAGGCAGGGAACAGCTCTATGCATTGTGTGTGACAGGCAGTGAACAGCTCTATGCATTGTGTGTGACAGGCAGGGAACAGCTCTAGGCATTGTGTGTGACAGGCAGGGAACAGCTCTATGCATTGTGTGTGACAGGCAGGGAACAGCTCTATGCATTGTGTGTGACAGGCAGGGAACAGCTCTATGCATTGTGTGTGACAGGCAGGGAACAGCTCTATACAATGTGTGTGACAGGCAGGGAACAGCTCTATGCATTCTGTGACAGGCAGGGGACAGCTCTATGCATTGTGTGTGACAGGCAGGGAACAGCTCTATGCATTGTGTGTGACAAGCAGGGAACAGCTCTATGCATTGTGTGTGACAGGCAGGGAACAGCTTTATACATTGTGTGTGACAGGCAGGGAACAGCTCTATGCATTGTGTGTGACAGGCAGGGAACAGCTCTATACATTGTGTGTGACAGGCAGGGAACAGCTTTATACATTGTGTGTGACAGGCAGGGAACAGCTCTATGCATTGTGTGTGACAGGCAGGGAACAGCTCTATGCATTGTGTGTGACAGGCAGGGAACAGCTCTATGTATTGTGTGTGACAGGCAGGGAACAGCTCTATGCATTGTGTGTGACAGACAGGGAACAGCTCTATGCATTGTGTGTGACAGGCAGGGAACAGCTCTATGCATTGTGTGTGACAGGCAGGGAACAGCTCTATGCATTGTGTGTGACAGGCAGGGAACAGCTCTATACATTGTGTGTGACAGGCAGGGAACAGCTCTATGCATTGTGTGTGACAGGCAGGGAACAGCTCTATACATTGTGTGTGACAGGCAGGGGACAGCTCTATGCATTGTGTGTGACAGGCAGGGAACAGCTCTATGTATTGTGTGTGACAGGCAGGGAACAGCTCTATGCATTGTGTGTGACAGACAGGGAACAGCTCTATGCATTGTGTGTGACAGGCAGGGAACAGCTCTATGCATTGTGTGTGACAGGCAGGGAACAGCTCTATGCATTGTGTGTGACAGGCAGGGAACAGCTCTATGCATTGTGTGTGACAGACAGGGAACAGCTCTATGCATTGTGTGTGACAGGTAGGGAACAGCTCTATGCATTGTGTGTGACAGGCAAAGAACAGCTCTATGCATTGTGTGTGACAGGCAGGGAACAGCTCTATGCATTGTGTGTGACAGGCAGGGAACAGCTCTATGTATTGTGTGTGACAGGCAGGGAACAGCTCTATGCATTGTGTGTGACAGGCAGGGAACAGCTCTATGCATTGTGTGTGACAGGCAGGGAACAGCTCTATACATTGTGTGTGACAGGCAGGGAACAGCTCTATACATTGTGTGTGACAGGCAGGGAACAGCTCTATGCATTGTGTGTGACAGGCAGGGAACAGCTCTATGTATTGTGTGTGACAGGCAGGGAACAGCTTTATACATTGTGTGTGACAGGCAGGGAACAGCTCTATGCATTGTGTGTGACAGGCAGGGAACAGCTCTATGCATTGTGTGTGACAGGCAGGGAACAGCTCTATACATTGTGTGTGACAGGCAGGGAACAGCTCTATGCATTGTGTGTGACAGACAGGGAACAGCTCTATGCATTGTGTGACAGGCAGGGAACAGCTCTATGCATTATGTGTGACAGGCAGGGAACAGCTCTATGCATTGTGTGTGACAGGCAGGGAACAGCTCTATGTATTGTGTGTGAGAGGCAGGGAACAGCTCTATGTATTGTGTGTGACAGGCAGGGAACAGCTCTATGCATTGTGTGTGACAGACAGGGAACAGCTCTATACATTGTGTGTGACAGGCAGGGAACAGCTCTATGCATTGTGTGTGACAGGCAGGGAACAGCTCTATGCATTGTGTGTGACAGGCAGGGAACAGCTCTATGCATTGTGTGACAGGCAGGGAACAGCTCTATGCATTGTGTGTGACAGGCAGGGAACAGCTCTATGCATTGTGTGTGACAGACAGGGAACAGCTCTATACATTGTGTGACAGGCAGGGAACAGCTCTATACATTGTGTGTGACAGGCAGGGAACAGCTCTATGCATTGTGTGACAGGCAGGGGACAGCTCTATGCATTGTGTGTGACAGGCAGGGAACAGCTCTAAGCATTGTGTGTGACAGGCAGGGAACAGCTCTATGTATTGTGTGTGACAGGCAGGGAACAGCTCTATGCATTGTGTGTGACAGACAGGGAACAGCTCTATACATTGTGTGTGACAGGCAGGGAACAGCTCTATGCATTGTGTGTGACAGGCAGGGAACAGCTCTATGCATTGTGTGTGACAGGCAGGGAACAGCTCTATACATTGTGTGACAGACAGGGAACAGCTCTATACATTGTGTGTGACAGGCAGGGAACAGCTCTATACATTGTGTGACAGGCAGGGAACAGCTCTATGCATTGTGTGTGACAGGCAGGGAACAGCTCTATGCATTGTGTGTGACAGGCAGGGAACAGCTTTATGCATTGTGTGACAGGCAGGGAACAGCTCTATGCATTGTGTGTGACAGGCAGGGAACAGCTCTATGCATTGTGTGTGACAGGCAGGGAACAGCTCTATGCATTGTGTGTGACAGGCAGGGAACAGCTCTATGCATTGTGTGTGACAGGCAGGGAACAGCTCTATACATTGTGTGTGACAGGCAGGGAACAGCTCTATGCATTGTGTGTGACAGGCAGGGAACAGCTCTATGTATTGTGTGTGACAGGCAGGGAACAGCTCTATGCATTGTGTGTGACAGACAGGGAACAGCTCTATACATTGTGTGTGACAGGCAGGGAACAGCTCTATGCATTGTGTGTGACAGGCAGGGAACAGCTCTATGCATTGTGTGTGACAGGCAGGGAACAGCTCTATACATTGTGTGACAGACAGGGAACAGCTCTATACATTGTGTGTGACAGGCAGGGAACAGCTCTATACATTGTGTGACAGGCAGGGAACAGCTCTATGCATTGTGTGTGACAGGCAGGGAACAGCTCTATGCATAAGGGATTAAATGCCTATCAGTTGTTACCAGCAGAGAGGCTTACATAACTTAACACAAATATAACTTAACACTTTATTTAACTTAACCTAATAAATAACGACACAGAAACTGGTTATGGGTAAACTATTTGACCGTCACAGGGCAAAATATTTATTAAACTGAACGCATCAGAAAAAACTGTACAACAGGCAAGATGGCGGCAAGCGCTTATCCTAAAACATAACCCAGCACTGCAAGAGGTAAGCGGCCCAAAACGGAATCTGCAGCAGAGAGGCTCTCTGCTCAAGGAAACGCTACTGAGGGGTGTCGAGCTCTTGTGACCCACCCGCAAGGGGAAGGAGGGGCACCCCACGTGCACTTGGGGACATCCGCCCCTCCCACTTTTAGACTGGTCATCGCTCACCCCTTTTCGCCATTCCCTACGCAACAGGGCCGCTACCTCCCGCCACAAGATAGCATAACATAATGCTAACCTTGCCGCCACCTAACAACCCCAACCTGCTTACAGGCGGGTTCCTATAGAATTTTTAATATCCTCAATAAAGATATCTAGGGCTACATTCTGCAGGTGAACCCTATCCCTTCTATAGAAATGCTGCTTGTCGGACGTGATGGAGTCGTGTTTAACCACGAAACCTCCCACTCCCGTGACGGTCCTACCAATCGAGGCATTGATCTTTTTCCTAACTCGATAGGCTGCGCTATGACTGACCATGTGCCTCCATTCCAGTCTGGGAATAATATTAGACCACCCGATTACAACGTTCGGGATTCTGATCTTAATCCATGCAATCCCGGCCTGCATGATCTTTGTCAATTCCAACACTGGAATGGCGCCCACATCGTTACCGCCCAGGTGAATAATCAATATGTGGGGCTTACCCCAGCGAACTAGGGCCTCGGAAATAAGGGGGGCTAACCTAGGCCAACACATGCCCCTCTCCCCTAACCATCTAATCGATGCTTTATTTGCAGGGAAACCCAGTGACTGACCCCCGGGGAGGGATAAACAGCGGATGCATGCCCAATGGACATACGAGTGCCCAACAATCCACACTCTCCTGGCTCCCTGTGCGGTTCCTGCAACGACAAACAGTGTAAACAACACAGAAATTGAAGGGAAACATTAAACAACTGGCCGAACATAACCGCGATATCTGTTGGACCGCCATCTACCCACATGTTGAATAGCATCTGCTGAGGAACCTGTCATCGCAGCGTTAGTCGCAGCCCCTATACGGAAAGAATGGGAGGCAATCCTGGTTCCGTCTAAACCGGCAGCTGCCACTGCCTTTGCTAAAACTTTGCGAAACTGGTAAATGGACAACGCACAACCATCAGCATGTATTAACAGGGACCCCGGGTTGCCTGGTCTCACTTCCCAAAAGTGTGAAAGAGCTAATACCGGGCAGCACGATCCCGATGTTTTGGGCATAGAAATCCACACCCCTTTTTCCTGCTGATCTGTCTTTGACCGTGGTAGATATAGCAACAGGGAATCTGTTGCAAACCGTAAATGTTCGGCCAACAGGCCCCTGTCAAGTTGTGTCTTAGAGGGGGATACTAATTCACCAACCCTAAGGGCTGCAGAATAAGCCAGGACAAAGGCTGCACGAAACAGGGAAAACTCGTATGGCGTAGCGCAAACCTGCCCTAACGCCTCCACCAGCCGCTCAAGCCGAGCGAGGGTAATGGGCTCCCTAGGGTCTTTATGCTGGGGCTGCGATCTTCCCCACCCTTTAACTACCTGCCGCACAAAGAAAGCGCTAGTTGGGTCAGGCATGCCCATGGTGCGAAAGAAAAATGACAATGCTGCAAGCCGCGAGTGAATACCTCCATGCCGAACCCCAGCCTGCCTGAGACTCACCAGCCAACACACAATGTAGCTTGAGATGCCTCCACAGCTTCCAAATCTTGATGATGGCAGAATCTTTCCCATTCGTCCCACAAGCTCGTGTAAGAGCGCCAAGTAGACGGGGCTAGTGAAGCCCGTACTAAAGGGAGCAGGGATATCCATGACTTAGAAGCTGCCAAAGAAAACCGGGACAGGGTAAACCTTCTGGAGCAGCATTAGGAGCAAGACGTCTAAAAGTCGCCCAATCGAATCTCGATAGAGCATCCGCAAGCACATTATTAACACCGGGGACATGCTGAGCTTGAAATTGAATATTAAGCTCTAAACAACGCAACACCAAGCGTCTGAGCAAACAGACTACCGCAGCCGAAGTTGCTGATAGGTTATTGACTGCGTGGACAACACTAAGGTTGTCCGTCCAGAAAATGACCGCTTGATTTTCAAAGCATGTTCCCCATAATTCAACTGCTAGCACTATCGGGAACAGTTCTAACAATGTAAGGTTTCGCGTCAGACCCTTTGCATTCCAGTCTGAAGGCCAGGGGCCTGCGGACCATTGCCCCTGAAAATAGGCCCCATATCCTTTAGACCCCGCTGCGTCTGTAAACAAATGCAACGATTGGCTAGAAGTAGGGGAAGAGCGCCAAAGACAGATGCCATTAAAATTCCTTAAGAAGTCTTCCCAGACTTGCAAATCAGCTTTCATGCCTTCAGTGACTCTAATTCTTTTCGACGGTGCGGGAGACCCTTTTAACTTACTTTCCAACCTTCTGTTAAAAACCCTCCCCATAGGGATTACTCTGCCTGCAAAATTAAGGAGGCCCAGCAAGGATTGGAGTTGGCGAAGTGAAACATCACGACTGGTTAAAGTCGATTGCACCGTAAGTAACATGGCTTGAACCTTTTCAGGAGGTAACCTACACAGCTGCTTTTCAGTGTCAATTTGGATACCTAGGAATGTGAGGCAAGTGCATGGACCCTCAGACTTGTCTTCCGCGAGAGGAACCCCAAATTGTGACATGAGATCTCTCATGGACTGCATCAGCAACTGGCAATCCCGCAAATCCTTTCTACCTACCAGGAGAAAGTCATCTAGGTAATGAGCTATGAAATTTCCACCCACCCGCTGGCTGACTGCCCAATGTAGAAACGTACTAAATGTCTCAAAAAGGGCGCAGGAAAGGGCACAGCCCATCGGAAGGCAACGGTCTACATAGTAGCCACCCTCAAATTTAATTCCCATGAGAGGGAAGGCTGCTGGGTTCAGCGGCAGCAAACGGAAGGCGGCCTCAATATCAAGTTTTGCCAGTAGGGCCCCTCTCCCTGCCGACCGAACCAGCTGTAGGGCGCTGTCAAACGATTGATACTTCACTGAGCTCATATCTGGGTCAATGGCGTCATTGACAGAAGTGCCCCTGGGGTGAGATAGGTGTTGAATTAGCCGAAATTTACCTGCCTCCTTCTTTGGCACAACCCCTAGAGGGGAAATCACCAAACCTTGAAGGGGGGTGGAAGGAAATGGGCCTATTATCCTTCCCAACTGAATTTCTTTATTCAATTTCGATCTAACAACGTGCGGAAACTGATAAGCTGATTTTAAGTTTCTAGCACAAGGAGCCCCTTGTGGGCTTCGCATTAAAGGGATATGAAACCCGTACAAAAAACCGTCACGTAACAATATGGCGGCGTGGCGGTCTGGGTACATTCGCAGCCAGGGCTCAAGGGCGTGAACCCTCACCGGGGTTGGGGCCCTTTGAAACAGTCGTGAATCTGTTGGTGGCCCTATTAGCTTGGAAATCTTTTCTTTTGGAACATTCGCTGCCGGGGTGAGAACCCCCGCAGAACTTACATGTGTGGCGAAAGTTGCAGGAGCTACCTTTATCACACTTCCCATCCTGGTACGCCCAACAGGCACCACCCTTTCGCTTACCTTTCGGTGAACGAAAGGACTGGTTCACGACCCCCGTGGTTGAGGAGGAGGGAGGATGAGAGCCTAGGCGTTGCCAAAGGTGGGTATCGGTGGTGTCAAATGTAAGCACCGGATTCCCTGCCATCTTTTGCCTAAACTCAGAGTCATAGTCCCTCCATGCAGAATCTCCATACCTCCTCTGAATCCAGTGTATGTTATCAGTGTATTTCAAGATAGCATGACACTGGCTGGGGTACTTTTCTAAATAGCAGGAAGAGTATACCCTGAAACAAATGAGCCATTCATCAAAAGTTTCCGGGCGCTTGAACCGTTTAGGACCAGTGCCATCCATACTCTTCTCTTTTTGTCTATAAGCTTCTGCTGAAAGCTCAAAAACATTAACGTATCTCCCTTGCTGGATTTTTTTAACCGTCTTAGGTTTTAAATGTCCATGCAAAGAAGGGGTATAAGAGGGCAAAGAGTCACCGTGTAACGCGACTTTGCGCTCTGAACTAGGGGTAGGTAAAGGGCGCTCAATGAACTGTGCTGATGTGTCATGGGGATGCTCTGTCAAAGCTAGTTGCTGCTGCTGCTGCTGACCTGATTTCCTAAAAGTACCCCCTTGAAATTCCTGCCACATCTTTTTTACCATTGAGAACATACGTTTTTGGCCCTTAGTGTGCAGCCCCAATGAAGTGTCACTGTCAGATCCTGACTCAGTAAGTGATAAGTCATCTATGTCAGGTCGGTCATGTATAAAGGCCCCGGTCTTACCCTCTGCAGAGGATGCCGCTGCTTGAGCTGTCGCAACCGGCTGGGCTTCTCTCCTTGTGTCGGGAACTGCTGGCTGCTGAGCAGGTGCAGGTGGTGCGAGATCATGCTGTGAACCCGCTGAATTAGCTGCTTGGGAAATACTAGCTGTGCCAGATGTTGAAGGCAAAACAGGCTCCGTTTGAGCTGTACCCTGCAAAATAGACAAAATTTGGCGAGCACAACGAACACCAGCATTGGAAGGATTAACAGTTTCAATCCCCAGAGACTCATTACCCAATACAGTGCCCCCTTGAACACCACACAAATTAGGCCTGTTCCCACTCAGCCCAGTCGTCACATTAGCCCTAGGCACACTAGCTAAGACATTCACATTGTCATGAGCATTCACACTGGCAATGAAAGTGTTAACTGGGGCAGAAGATCTTTCATTTACAACCTGCGCATTTACTTCCGCTTGAACTGCCCTACCACTTGCATGGAAATCACGCACACCTGTGGCATGCACTGGGTTAATAGTGTTTCCCCTCATAGCATTGTTAGTTAACCCTTGAAGCGCATCATTGCTAGTTAAGGCATTCACATTATCATGAGCATTCGTAAAGGCATTCACATTATCATGAGCATTCACACTGGCAATGAAAGTGTTAACTGTAGCAGCAGATCTTTCATTCTCAACCTGCGCATTCACTCCCACTTGAACTGCCCTACCACTTGCATGCAAATCACGCACACCTGTGGCATGCACTGGGTTAATAGTGTTTCCCCTCATCGCATTGTCAGTTAAGCCTTGAAGCGCAGCATCGCTGCTGTGAGCCTCGCCCCTGTCGCGGGGATAAACTTGGTCTGCACCCTTATATAACTGGGTATGTGTCACACGGCTATCCCTAACCAAACCTCTGTTTCTCATATTGGAGCGGCTGGATCCTCTCATTCCCCTCACTATGTTAGTTGTGGCACCACGCCTTTGCCCTGAGAAACCTCTTATGGCCCCGCTCCCACGTGACGCAGCAGCAAAATTAACCCTTCTCTGCACATTTTTCCTCCTTGTACTACCCCTCATGGAGACTGGCAATCGTTCCCCTACCGGTGTCCTCTCATGGTACTCACCTCCGGTGTAAATGAGAGGACCCGGTCGATTGCCGCCATCTCCGCGTGTGTCTGGCCGTGTATGGGCGGAAATGACGTCACCGGAAGGGGCGGGGCTTATCGCGCCCACTTCCGGATTCGCCGATGGAGCAGTCGCGTGGATGGGAGCTACAGGAGGAGACATAGCCGATGCAAGGGACGCGAGTAAGGACGCCATCGCCGACGCAGCCGACGGGGGAAGCGCCGCAAAGAGGGAGGAGACAGAAGAGTCAGGTAAGTTACCCGGCAGAGCCCAAGAAGGCCCCCCCGCAACCGCCGCCATATTGGTGTTTCCACCAACAGCCGCCATATTGTGTGTCATAGGGGTATGTTGAACAGCCACCATGCTGGAGCCCACACCCACCGCCGCCATATTGGGGCCTACTACTAGGCCTTGCTGAGAATTAACATTAGCAGCTGTAGAGGTGGACTGAACATGGGGGCCAACATCGTTAGAGGCGGTCGGTTCCCTAAATATACGTGGGGAAGGGGAATGACTCGCTGCAGCACCTCTACCCATATTAGGCCGTTTTTTAAGTAATGGGGTTGACATGCCTGGCCTGTCAGTAAACAGCTCAGGCGATTCCACCCTCTGTGCCAACACCTGCTCTCCTTGCTCTACCCCTGCCCCATCACCCTCTGCACCTAAGGCCTCTATGCTAGGGGCCCTGACCAGTGCCTCAGTGGCATAGGCCGATCCGGTGCAGCTAAAGTCATGCACTTCAGCAACTGTAGTAACTGATGTGTGTAAATGGCTAGGAGCTGTAACAACTAAGCTATCAGGTTGTGTTTCAGGAACAAAATCAACTAAATCCTCCCCATTATCCATGTCACTTATCTGCTTTTCCTTTCCAGGTCTTGCAAAAGTCAGTGCATGGAATCTTTGAGGAGGGAGTCTGGTTCTTCTAGGACGCTGCATGAAGAAGTTTTGAATCAGCAAGTACTGCAAAAACGTCTCTGCTCAGGATCCAGGAAGAAGAGGGCCAGTGATCAGTGTTGCACACTTTTAAGGTAAGAAGGGGAGCTCCTCCCTACACTAGCAACATTGTTGCAACTAACCCCACACTGCCTCTTCTCCTATCTCACTCCTTTCAGCATTAACCCTTAGCTTGTTTCAGTCCCATGCTGGTCCCTCCACTGTCTTTGTGTGTGACAGGCAGGGAACAGCTCTATGCATTGTGTGTGACAGACAGGGAACAGCTCTATACATTGTGTGTGACAGGCAAGGAACAGCTCTATGCTTTGTGTGTGACAGGCAGGGAACAGCTCTATGCATTGTGTGTGACAGACAGGGAACAGCTCTATACATTGTGTGTGACAGGCAAGGAACAGCTCTATGCATTGTGTGTGACAGGCAGGGAACAGCTCTATACATTGTGTGTGACAGGCAGCTCTATACATTGTGTGTGACAGGCAGGGAACAGCTCTATGCATTGTGTGTGACAGACAGGGAACAGCTCTATACATTGTGTGTGACAGGCAAGGAACAGCTCTATGCATTGTGTGTGACAGGCAGGGAACAGCTCTATGCTTTGTGTGTGACAGGCAGGGAACAGCTCTATGCATTGTGTGTGACAGGCAGGGAACAGCTCTATACATTGTGTGTGACAGGCAGGGAACAGCTCTATGCATTGTGTGTGACAGGCGGTGAATCGCTCTATGTATTGTGTGTGACAGGCAGGGAACAGCTCTATGCATTGTGTGTGACAGATAGGGAACAGCTCTATGCATTGTGTGTGACAGGCAGGGAACAGCTCTATGCTTTGTGTGTGACAGGCAGGGAACAGCTCTATGCATTGTGTGTGACAGGCAGGGAACAGCTCTATACATTGTGTGTGACAGGCAGGGAACAGCTCTATGCATTGTGTGTGACAGGCGGTGAATCGCTCTATGTATTGTGTGTGACAGGCAGGGAACAGCTCTATGCATTGTGTGTGACAGACAGGGAACAGCTCTATGCATTGTGTGTGACAGGCAGGGAACAGCTCTATGCATTGTGTGTGACAGACAGGGAACAGCTCTATGCATTGTGTGACAGGCAGGGAACAGCTCTATGCATTGTGTGTGACAGGCAGGGAACAGCTCTATACAATGTGTGTGACAGGCAGGGAACAGCTCTATGCATTGTGTGACAGGCAGGGAACAGCTCTATGCATTATGTGTGACAGACAGGGAACAGCTCTATGCATTGTGTGTGACAGGCAGGGAACAGCTCTATGTATTGTGTGTGACAGGCAGGGAACAGCTCTATGTATTGTGTGTGACAGGCAGGGAACAGCTCTATGCATTGTGTGTGACAGACAGGGAACAGCTCTATACATTGTGTGTGACAGGCAGGGAACAGCTCTATGCATTGTGTGTGACAGGCAGGGAACAGCTCTATGCATTGTGTGACAGGCAGGGAACAGCTCTATGCATTGTGTGACAGGCAGGGAACAGCTCTATGCATTGTGTGTGACAGGCAGGGAACAGCTCTATGCATTGTGTGTGACAGACAGGGAACAGCTCTATACATTGTGTGTGACAGGCAAGGAACAGCTCTATGCATTGTGTGTGACAGGCAGGGAACAGCTCTATGCTTTGTGTGTGACAGGCAGGGAACAGCTCTATGCATTGTGTGACAGGCAGGGAACAGCTTTATGCATTGTGTGTGACAGGCAGGGAACAGCTCTATGCATTGTGTGTGACAGGCAGGGAACAGCTCTATGCATTGTGTGTGACAGGTAGGGAACAGCTTTATGCATTGTGTGTGACAGGCAGGGAACAGCTCTATGCATTGTGTGTGACAGGCAGGGAACAGCTCTATGCATTGTGTGTGACAGGCAGGGAACAGCTCTATGCATTGTGTGTGACAGGCAGCTCTATGCATTGTGTGTGACAGGCAGGGAACAGCTCTGTGCATTGTGTGTGACAGGCAGGGAACAGCTCTATGCATTGTGTGACAGGCAGGGAACAGCTCTATGTATTGTGTGTGACAGGCAGCTCTATGCATTGTGTGTGACAGGCAGGGAACAGCTCTATACATTGTGTGTGACAGGCAGGGAACAGCTCTATGTATTGTGTGTGACAGGCAGGGAACAGCTCTATACATTGTGTGTGACAGGCAGGGAACAGATCTATGTATTGTGTGTGACAGGCAGGGAACAGCTCTATGCATTGTGTGTGACAGATAGGGAACAGCTCTATGCATTGTGTGTGACAGGCAGGGAACAACTCTATACATTGTGTGTGACAGGCAGGGAACAACTCTATACATTGTGTGTGACAGGCAGGGAACAACTCTATACATTGTGTGTGACAGGCAGGGAACAACTCTATACATTGTGTGTGACAGGCAGGGAACAGCTCTATACATTGTGTGTGACAGGCAGGGAACAGCTCTATGCATTGTTTGGGACAGATCCTATTGCCTTGTTTTGTGTTTTGTTATCTTTAGACTGCAGCAGTTAGATTTGCAGAAGTAACAAATGCTTTCTCAGAGTTGGCAGCTTTTAATGTCTGGTTTCCTGTCAGCTTTTTCATTTCCCTTTTATTGCCCCTCCTCACTTGTGACAGAAGCGTTTCCCCCTCTGCTACCTGCGTAAAGTGTTTCTTGCCTCTGATCTGATGCAGAGTGCTGCCAGAGTTGACGGCACCAGCTGGGGACATCGGAGGGTTTAGACTGCAAGCTCATCAAGGTAATACCTGTTTGTGTTAGAGCAACCTGCTGAGTACTATAGACAGCACTGTTATATAAGGGGGGCACCTTGGTGCAGGTTGTGTGTGTGTGTGGGGGGGGGGGGGGATCTGCTATGTGCAGTTGCCCCTCACCATTCAGTTACTCCTCATCACCACAGCACAGACCTGAGTCTTTATTTTCGTATTTACATGAAATAGATAAGTTTTCTATAAATAGTAACAGACCCTCCTCTGTACCCTTTTATCTACGGAGCTTACTGTAATCTCTGACTATTCAACAGACCTGCGAGGGAGCTTACTGTAATTACTGACTGATTAATCAACAGACCTGCAAGGGAGCTTACTGTAATTACTGACTGATTAATCAAGAGGCCTGCAAGGGAGCTTACTGTAATTACTGACTTATTAATCAACAGACCTGCAAGGGAGCTTACTGTAATCACTGATTGATTAATCAACAGACCTGCAAGGGAGCTTACTGTAATTACTGACTTATTATTCAACAGACCTGCAAGGGAGCTTACTGTAATTACTGACTGATTAATCAACAGACCTGCAAGGGAGCTTACTGTAATTACTGACTGATTAATCAAGAGGCCTGCAAGGGAGCTTACTGTAATTATTGACTGATTAATCAACAGACCTGCAAGGGAGCTTACTGTAATTACTGACTAATTAATCAAGAGGCCTGCAAGGTAGTTTACTGTAATTACTGACTGATTAATCAAGAGGCCTGCAAGGGAGCTTACTGTAATTACTGACTGATTAATCAAGAGGCCTGCAAGGGAGCTTACTGTAATTACTGACTGATTAATCAACAGACCTGCAAGGGAGCTTACTGTAATTACTGACTGATTAATCAACAGACCTGCGAGGGAGCTTACTGTAATTACTGACTGATTAATCAAGAGGCCTGCAAGGGAGCTTACTGTAATTACTGACTGATTAATCAACAGACCTGCAAGGGAGCTTACTGTAATTACTGACTGATTAATCAAGAGGCCTGCAAGGGAGCTTACTGTAATTACTGACTGATTAATCAAGAGGCCTGCAAGGGAGCTTACTGTAATTACTGACTGATTAATCAACAGACCTGCAAGGGAGCTTACTGTAATTACTGACTGATTAATCAACAGACCTGCAAGGGAGCTTACTGTAATTACTGACTGATTAATCAACAGACCTGCGAGGGAGCTTACTGTAATTACTGACTGATTAATCAAGAGGCCTGCAAGGGAGCTTACTGTAATTACTGACTGATTAATCAACAGACCTGCAAGGGAGCTTACTGTAATTACTGACTGATTAATCAAGAGGCCTGCAAGGGAGCTTACTGTAATTACTGACTGATTAATCAACAGACCTGCAAGGGAGCTTACTGTAATTACTGACTGATTAATCAAGAGGCCTGCAAGGGAGCTTACTGTAATTACTGACTGATTAATCAACAGACCTGCAAGGGAGCTTACTGTAATTACTGACTGATTAATCAAGAGGCCTGCAAGGGAGCTTACTGTAATTATTGACTGATTAATCAACAGACCTGCAAGGGAGCTTACTGTAATTACTGACTGATTAATCAAGAGGCCTGCAAGGTAGCTTACTGTAATTACTGACTGATTAATCAAGAGGCCTGCAAGGGAGCTTACTGTAATTACTGACTGATTAATCAAGAGGCCTGCAAGGGAGCTTACTGTAATTACTGACTGATTAATCAAGAGGCCTGCAAGGGAGCTTACTGTAATTACTGATTGATTAATCAACAGACCTGCAAGGGAGCTTACTGTTATTACTGACTGATTAATCAACAGACCTGCGAGGGAGCTTACTGTAATTACTGACTGATTAATCAACAGACCTGCAAGGGAGCTTACTGTAATTACTGACTGATTAATCAACAGACCTGCGAGGGAGCTTACTGTAATTACTGACTGATTAATCAAGAGACCTACGAGAGAGTTTACAGTAATCACTGACTGATGAATCAAGAGACCTGCGAGGGAGCTTACAGTAATCACTGACCGATTAAATGGCCTATGAGGGAGCTTACTGTAATCACTGACAGATTAATTAAACGGCTTATGAGGGAGTTTACTGTAATCACTCACAGATTTAGTAAATGGCCTATGAGGGAGCTTACTGTAATCACTGACAGATTAATTAAACGGCCTATGAGGGAGCTTACTGTAATCACTGACAGATTTAGTAAATGGCCTATGAGGGAGCTTACTGTAATCACTGACAGATTAATTAAACTGAATATGAGGGACCCTACTGTAATCCCTGACAGATTAATGAAACGGCCTATTAGGGAGTTTACTGTAATCACTGACTGATTAATTAAACGGCCTATGAGGGAGCTTACTGTAATCACTGACAGATTTAGTAAATGGCCTATGAGGGATCTTACTGTAATCACTGACAGATTAATTAAACTGAATATGAGGGAGTTTACTGTAATCCCTGACAGATTAATTAAACGGCCTATTAGGGATTTTACTGTAATCACTGACAGATTAATTAAACAGCCTATGAGGGAGCTTACTGTAATCACTGACAGATTAATTAAACGGCCTATGAGGGAGCTTACTGTAATCACTGACAGATTAATTAAACAGCCTATGAGGGAGTTTACTGTAATCACTGGCAGATTAATTAAACAGCCTATGAGGGAGCATACTGTAATCACTGACAGATTAATTAAACAGCCTATGAGGGAGTTTACTGTAATCACTGACAGATTAATTAAATGGCCTATGAGGGAGTTTACTGTAATCACTGACAGATTAATTAAACGGCCTATGAGGGAGCTTTCTGTAATCACTGACAGATTAATTAAACGGCCTATGAGGGAGCTTATTGTAATCACTGACAGATTTAGTAAATGGCCTATGAGGGAGCTTTCTGTAATCACTGACAGATTAAACGGCCTATGAGGGAGCTTATTGTAATCACTGACAGATTTAGTAAATGGCCTATGAGGGAGCTTACTGTAATCACTGACAGATTAAACGGCCTATGAGGGACCTTACTGTAATCACTGACAGATTAAACGGCCTATGAGGGAGCTTACTGAAATCACTGACAGATTAAATGACCTATGAGGGAGCTTACTGTAATCACTGACAGATTAAACGGCCTATGAGGGAGCTTACTGTAATCACTGACAGATTAAACGGCCTATGAGGGAGCTTGCTGTAATCACTGACAGATTAAACGGCCTATGAGGGAGCTTACTGTAATCACTGACAGATTAAACGGCCTATGAGGGAGTTTACTGTAATCACTGACAGATTAAACGGCCTATGAGGGAGTTTACTGTAATCACTGACAGATTAAACGGCCTATGAGGGATCTTACTGTAATCACTGACAGATTAAATGGCCTATGAGGGAGCTTACTGTAATCACTGACAGATTAAACGGCCTATGAGGGAGTTTACTGTAATCACTGACAGATTAAACGGCCTATGAGGGAGCTTACTGTAATCACTGACAGATTAAACGGCCTATGAGGGAGCTTGCTGTAATCACTGACAGATTAAACGGCCTATGAGGGAGTTTACTGTAATCACTGACAGATTAAACGGCCTATGAGGGAGTTTACTGTAATCACTGACAGATTAAACGGCCTATGAGGGAGTTTACTGTAATCACTGACAGATTAAACGGCCTATGAGGGATCTTACTGTAATCACTGACAGATTAAATGGCCTATGAGGGAGCTTACTGTAATCACTGACAGATTAAACGGCCTATGAGGGAGCTTACTGTAATCACTGACAGATTAAACGGCCTATGAGGGAGCTTACTGTAATCACTGACAGATTAAACGGCCTATGAGGGAGCTTGCTGTAATCACTGACAGATTAAACGGCCTATGAGGGAGTTTACTGTAATCACTGACAGATTAAACGGCCTATGAGGGAGTTTACTGTAATCACTGACAGATTAAACGGCCTATGAGGGAGTTTACTTTAATCACTGACAGATTAAACGGCCTATGAGGGATCTTACTGTAATCACTGACAGATTAAACGGCCTATGAGGGAGCTTACTGTAATCACTGACAGATTAAATGGCCTATGAGGGAGCTTACTGTAATCACTGACAGATTAAACGGCCTATGAGGGAGCTTACTGTAATCACTGACAGATTAAACGGCCTATGAGGGAGCTTACTGTAATCACTGACAGATTAAACGGCCTATGAGGGAGCTTGCTGTAATCACTGACAGATTAAACGGCCTATGAGGGAGTTTACTGTAATCACTGACAGATTAAACGGCCTATGAGGGAGTTTACTTTAATCACTGACAGATTAAACGGCCTATGAGGGAGCTTACTGTAATCACGGACAGATTAAACAGCCTATGAGGGAGCTTACTGATGCGAGAGAATGAGACTATTTCTAGGGAGGGAGCCTTATGATAGATGACCAAGGATAGGTATTAAAGGGACATATTATGATTAAGGGCATAAGGTTTTAAACAATTTCCATGTTATCTTTTTCTTTTCTTGATATAAGTTTTTAAAAAAGCATGGATGTCAGCTCTGGAGCGTGCACGTGTCTGCTGCACTATATGGTATCATATTTGCTATACATGGTAACACTGTTTCCTGTAATGTAGTGCTACTTACCTAGGTATGTCTTCAACAAAAACACTATACAGAGGTGCAAGATGGAAAAAAACACAATATTCTGTACAGCTGAACTAAGAACTGATACTCTCTGTGACAGACATCCTGTTGGTACCGTAACACTCTCCTTTAGGTCAGAGCGCAGCCTTCTTGCAGTCTCTCCCTTGTGACTGTGTACAGGTAGGTAGTAGTGGTAGATTTTAGGTCAGAGCTCAGCCTTCTTGCGGTCTCTCCCTTGTGACTGTGTACAGGTAGGTAGTAGTGGTAGATTTTAGGTCAGAGCGCAGCCTTCTTGCAGTCTCTCCCTTGTGACTGTGTACAGGTAGGTAGTAGTGGTAGATTTTAGGTCAGAGCTCAGCCTTCTTGCGGTCTCTCCCTTGTGACTGTGTACAGGTAGGTAGTAGTGGTAGATTTTAGGTCAGAGCGCAGCCTTCTTGCAGTCTCTCCCTTGTGACTGTGTACAGGTAGGTAGTAGTGGTAGATTTTAGGTCAGAGCGCAGCCTTCTTGCGGTCTCTGCCTTGTGACTGTGTACAGGTAGGTAGTAGTGGTAGATTTTAGGTCAGAGCTCAGCCTTCTTGCGGTCTCTGCCTTGTGACTGTGTATAGGTAGGTAGTAGTGGTAGATTTTAGGTCAGAGCGCAGCCTTCTTGCAGTCTCTCCCTTGTGACTGTGTACAGGTAGGTAGTAGTGGTAGATTTTAGGTCAGAGCGCAGCCTTCTTGCAGTCTCTCCCTTGTGACTGTGTACAGGTAGGTAGTAGTGGTAGATTTTAGGTCAGAGCTCAGCCTTCTTGCGGTCTCTGCCTTGTGACTGTGTATAGGTAGGTAGTAGTGGTAGATTTTAGGTCAGAGCTCAGCCTTCTTGCGGTCTCTGCCTTGTGACTGTGTATAGGTAGGTAGTAGTGGTAGATTTTAGGTCAGACTGCAGCCTTCTTGCAGTCTCTCCCTTGTGACTGTGTATAGGTAGGTAGTAGTGGTAGATTTTAGGTCAGAGCGCAGCCTTCTTGCAGTCTCTCCCTTGTGACTGTGTATAGGTAGGTAGTAGTGGTAGATTTTAGGTCAGAGCGCAGCCTTCTTGCAGTCTCTCCCTTGTGACTGTGTACAGGTAGGTAGTAGTGGTAGATTTTAGGTCAGAGCGCAGCCTTCTTGCGGTCTCTGCCTTGTGACTGTGTACAGGTAGGTAGTAGTGGTAGATTTTAGGTCAGAGCGCAGCCTTCTTGCGGTCTCTGCCTTGTGACTGTGTATAGGTAGGTAGTAGTGGTAGATTTTAGGTCAGACCGCAGCCTTCTTGCAGTATCTCCCTTGTGACTGTGTATAGGTAGGTAGTAGTGGTAGATTTTAGGTCAGACTGCAGCCTTCTTGCAGTATCTCCCTTGTGACTGTGTATAGGTAGGTAGTAGTGGTAGATTTTAGGTCAGACTGCAGCCTTCTTGCAGTCTCTCCCTTGTGACTGTGTATAGGTAGGTAGTAGTGGTAGATTTTAGGTCAGAGCGCAGCCTTCTTGCAGTCTCTCCCTTGTGACTGTGTATAGGTAGGTAGTAGTGGTAGATTTTAGGTCAGAGCGCAGCCTTCTTGCGGTCTCTGCCTTGTGACTGTGTATAGGTAGGTAGTAGTGGTAGATTTTAGGTCAGAGCGCAGCCTTCTTGCGGTCTCTGCCTTGTGACTGTGTATAGGTAGGTAGTAGTGGTAGATTTTAGGTCAGACCGCAGCCTTCTTGCAGTCTCTCCCTTGTGACTGTGTACAGGTAGGTAGTAGTGGTAGATTTTAGGTCAGAGGGCAGCCTTCTTGCGGTCTCTGCCTTGTGACTGTGTATAGGTAGGTAGTAGTGGTAGATTTTAGGTCAGACCGCAGCCTTCTTGCAGTCTCTCCCTTGTGACTGTGTACAGGTAGGTAGTAGTGGTAGATTTTAGGTCAGAGCGCAGCCTTCTTGCAGTCTCTCCCTTGTGACTGTGTATAGGTAGGTAGTAGTGGTAGATTTTAGGTCAGAGCGCAGCCTTCTTGCAGTCTCTCCCTTGTGACTGTGTACAGGTAGGTAGTAGTGGTAGATCTTAGGTCAGACCGCAGCCTTCTTGCAGTCTCTCCGTTGTGACTGTGTATAGGTAGGTAGTAGTGGTAGATTTTAGGTCAGAGCGCAGCCTTCTTGCGGTCTCTGCCTTGTGACTGTGTATAGGTAGGTAGTAGTGGTAGATTTTAGGTCAGAGCGCAGCCTTCTTGCAGTCTCTCCCTTGTGACTGTGTATAGGTAGGTAGTAGTGGTAGATTTTAGGTCAGAGCGCAGCCTTCTTGCGGTCTCTGCCTTGTGACTGTGTATAGGTAGGTAGTAGTGGTAGATTTTAGGTCAGAGCGCAGCCTTCTTGCGGTCTCTGCCTTGTGACTGTGTATAGGTAGGTAGTAGTGGTAGATTTTAGGTCAGACTGCAGCCTTCTTGCAGTCTCTCCCTTGTGACTGTGTACAGGTAGGTAGTAGTGGTAGATTTTAGGTCAGAGCGCAGCCTTCTTGCAGTCTCTGCCTTGTGACTGTGTATAGGTAGGTAGTAGTGGTAGATTTTAGGTCAGAGCGCAGCCTTCTTGCAGTCTCTCCCTTGTGACTGTGTACAGGTAGGTAGTAGTGGTAGATTTTAGGTCAGAGGGCAGCCTTCTTGCGGTCTCTGCCTTGTGACTGTGTATAGGTAGGTAGTAGTGGTAGATTTTAGGTCAGACCGCAGCCTTCTTGCAGTATCTCCCTTGTGACTGTGTATAGGTAGGTAGTAGTGGTAGATTTTAGGTCAGACTGCAGCCTTCTTGCAGTATCTCCCTTGTGACTGTGTATAGGTAGGTAGTAGTGGTAGATTTTAGGTCAGACTGCAGCCTTCTTGCAGTCTCTCCCTTGTGACTGTGTATAGGTAGGTAGTAGTGGTAGATTTTAGGTCAGAGCGCAGCCTTCTTGCAGTCTCTCCCTTGTGACTGTGTATAGGTAGGTAGTAGTGGTAGATTTTAGGTCAGAGCGCAGCCTTCTTGCGGTCTCTGCCTTGTAACTGTGTATAGGTAGGTAGTAGTGGTAGATTTTAGGTCAGAGCGCAGCCTTCTTGCGGTCTCTGCCTTGTGACTGTGTATAGGTAGGTAGTAGTGGTAGATTTTAGGTCAGACCGCAGCCTTCTTGCAGTCTCTCCCTTGTGACTGTGTACAGGTAGGTAGTAGTGGTAGATTTTAGGTCAGAGGGCAGCCTTCTTGCGGTCTCTGCCTTGTGACTGTGTATAGGTAGGTAGTAGTGGTAGATTTTAGGTCAGAGCGCAGCCTTCTTGCGGTCTCTGCCTTGTGACTGTGTATAGGTAGGTAGTAGTGGTAGATTTTAGGTCAGAGCGCAGCGTTCTTGCAGTCTCTCCCTTGTGACTGTGTACAGGTAGGTAGTAGTGGTAGATTTTAGGTCAGAGGGCAGCCTTCTTGCGGTCTCTGCCTTGTGACTGTGTATAGGTAGGTAGTAGTGGTAGATTTTAGGTCAGAGCGCAGCGTTCTTGCAGTCTCTCCCTTGTGACTGTGTACAGGTAGGTAGTAGTGGTAGATTTTAGGTCAGACCGCAGCCTTCTTGCGGTCTCTGCCTTGTGACTGTGTATAGGTAGGTAGTAGTGGTAGATTTTAGGTCATACCGCAGCCTTCTTGCAGTCTCTCCCTTGTGACTGTGTACAGGTAGGTAGTAGTGGTAGATTTTAGGTCAGACCGCAGCCTTCTTGCAGTCTCTCCCTTGTGACTGTGTACAGGTAGGTAGTAGTGGTAGATTTTAGGTCAGAGCGGAGCCTTCTTGCGGTCTCTGCCTTGTGACTGTGTACAGGTAGGTAGTAGTGGTAGATTTTAGGTCAGAGCGCAGCCTTCTTGCGGTCTCTGCCTTGTGACTGTGTATAGGTAGGTAGTAGTGGTAGATTTTAGGTCAGAGCGCAGCCTTCTTGCAGTCTCTCCCTTGTGACTGTGTATAGGTAGGTAGTAGTGGTAGATTTTAGGTCAGAGCTCAGCCTTCTTGCGGTCTCTCCCTTGTGACTGTGTATAGGTAGGTAGTAGTGGTAGATTTTAGGTCAGACCGCAGCCTTCTTGAAGTCTCTCCCTTGTGACTGTGTACAGGTAGGTAGTAGTGGTAGATTTTAGGTCAGACCGCAGCCTTCTTGCAGTCTCTCCCTTGTGACTGTGTATAGGTAGGTAGTAGTGGTAGATTTTAGGTCAGAGCTCAGCCTTCTTGCGGTCTCTGCCTTGTGACTGTGTATAGGTAGGTAGTAGTGGTAGATTTTAGGTCAGAGGGCAGCCTTCTTGCGGTCTCTCCCTTGTGACTGTGTACAGGTAGGTAGTAGTGGTAGATTTTAGGTCAGAGCGCAGCCTTCTTGCGGTCTCTGCCTTGTGACTGTGTATAGGTAGGTAGTAGTGGTAGATTTTAGGTCAGACCGCAGCCTTCTTGCAGTCTCTCCCTTGTGACTGTGTACAGGTAGGTAGTAGTGGTAGATTTTAGGTCAGAGCGCAGCCTTCTTGCGGTCTCTGCCTTGTGACTGTGTATAGGTAGGTAGTAGTGGTAGATTTTAGGTCAGAGCTCAGCCTTCTTGCGGTCTCTGCCTTGTGACTGTGTATAGGTAGGTAGTAGTGGTAGATTTTAGGTCAGAGCGCAGCCTTCTTGCAGTCTCTGCCTTGTGACTGTGTATAGGTAGGTAGTAGTGGTAGATTTTAGGTCAGAGCGCAGCCTTCTTGCAGTCTCTCCCTTGTGACTGTGTATAGGTAGGTAGTAGTGGTAGATTTTAGGTCAGAGCGCAGCCTTCTTGCGGTCTCTGCCTTGTGACTGTGTACAGGTAGGTAGTAGTGGTAGATTTTAGGTCAGACTGCAGCCTTCTTGCAGTCTCTCCCTTGTGACTGTGTATAGGTAGGTAGTAGTGGTAGATTTTAGGTCAGACCGCAGCCTTCTTGCAGTCTCTCCCTTGTGACTGTGTACAGGTAGGTAGTAGTGGCAGATTTTAGGTCAGAGCGCAGCCTTCTTGCAGTCTCTCCCTTGTGACTGTGTATAGGTAGGTAGTAGTGGTAGATTTTAGGTCAGAGCGCAGCCTTCTTGCGGTCTCTGCCTTGTGACTGTGTATAGGTAGGTAGTAGTGGTAGATTTTAGGTCAGAGCGCAGCCTTCTTGCAGTCTCTCCCTTGTGACTGTGTACAGGTAGGTAGTAGTGGTAGATTTTAGGTCAGAGCGCAGCCTTCTTGCGGTCTCTGCCTTGTGACTGTGTACAGGTAGGTAGTAGTGGTAGATTTTAGGTCAGAGCGCAGCCTTCTTGCGGTCTCTGCCTTGTGACTGTGTATAGGTAGGTAGTAGTGGTAGATTTTAGGTCAGACCGCAGCCTTCTTGCAGTCTCTCCCTTGTGACTGTGTACAGGTAGGTAGTAGTGGTAGATTTTAGGTCAGAGCGCAGCCTTCTTGCGGTCTCTGCCTTGTGACTGTGTATAGGTAGGTAGTAGTGGTAGATTTTAGGTCAGAGCGCAGCCTTCTTGCAGTCTCTCCCTTGTGACTGTGTATAGGTAGGTAGTAGTGGTAGATTTTAGGTCAGAGCGCAGCCTTCTTGCGGTCTCTGCCTTGTGACTGTGTACAGGTAGGTAGTAGTGGTAGATTTTAGGTCAGACTGCAGCCTTCTTGCAGTCTCTGCCTTGTGACTGTGTACAGGTAGGTAGTAGTGGTAGATTTTAGGTCAGAGCGCAGCCTTCTTGCGGTCTCTCCCTTGTGACTGTGTATAGGTAGGTAGTAGTGGTAGATTTTAGGTCAGAGCTCAGCCTTCTTGCGGTCTCTGCCTTGTGACTGTGTATAGGTAGGTAGTAGTGGTAGATTTTAGGTCAAAGCGCAGCCTTCTTGCGGTCTCTGCCTTGTGACTGTGTATAGGTAGGTAGTAGTGGTAGATTTTAGGTCAGACCGCAGCCTTCTTGCAGTCTCTCCCTTGTGACTGTGTATAGGTAGGTAGTAGTGGTAGATTTTAGGTCAGAGCTCAGCCTTCTTGCGGTCTCTGCCTTGTGACTGTGTATAGGTAGGTAGTAGTGGTAGATTTTAGGTCAGACCGCAGCCTTCTTGCAGTCTCTCCCTTGTGACTGTGTACAGGTAGGTAGTAGTGGTAGATTTTAGGTCAGAGCGCAGCCTTCTTGCGGTCTCTGCCTTGTGACTGTGTATAGGTAGGTAGTAGTGGTAGATTTTAGGTCAGAGCGCAGCCTTCTTGCAGTCTCTCCCTTGTGACTGTGTACAGGTAGGTAGTAGTGGTAGATTTTAGGTCAGTGCGCAGCCTTCTTGCGGTCTCTGCCTTGTGACTGTGTACAGGTAGGTAGTAGTGGTAGATTTTAGGTCAGAGCGCAGCCTTCTTGCGGTCTCTCCCTTGTGACTGTGTATAGGTAGGTAGTAGTGGTAGATTTTAGGTCAGAGCGCAGCCTTCTTGCAGTCTCTCCCTTGTGACTGTGTATAGGTAGGTAGTAGTGGTAGATTTTAGGTCAGTGCGCAGCCTTCTTGCGGTCTCTGCCTTGTGACTGTGTACAGGTAGGTAGTAGTGGTAGATTTTAGGTCAGAGCGCAGCCTTCTTGCGGTCTCTGCCTTGTGACTGTGTATAGGTAGGTAGTAGTGGTAGATTTTAGGTCAGACCGCAGCCTTCTTGCAGTCTCTCCCTTGTGACTGTGTACAGGTAGGTAGTAGTGGTAGATTTTAGGTCAGACCGCAGCCTTCTTGCAGTCTCTCCCTTGTGACTGTGTACAGGTAGGTAGTAGTGGTAGATTTTAGGTCAGAGCGCAGCCTTCTTGCGGTCTCTGCCTTGTGACTGTGTATAGGTAGGTAGTAGTGGTAGATTTTAGGTCAGAGCGCAGCCTTCTTGCGGTCTCTGCCTTGTGGACTGTGTATAGGTAGGTAGTAGTGGTAGATTTTAGGTCAGAGCGCAGCCTTCTTGCGGTCTCTGCCTTGTGACTGTGTATAGGTAGGTAGTAGTGGTAGATTTTAGGTCAGAGCGCAGCCTTCTTGCGGTCTCTGCCTTGTGACTGTGTATAGGTAGGTAGTAGTGGTAGATTTTAGGTCAGAGCTCAGCCTTCTTGTGGTCTCTGCCTTGTGACTGTGTATAGGTAGGTAGTAGTGGTAGATTTTAGGTCAGAGCGCAGCCTTCTTGCGGTCTCTGCCTTGTGACTGTGTACAGGTAGGTAGTAGTGGTAGATTTTAGGTCAGACCGCAGCCTTCTTGCAGTCTCTCCCTTGTGACTGTGTACAGGTAGGTAGTAGTGGTAGATTTTAGGTCAGAGCGCAGCCTTCTTGCGGTCTCTGCCTTGTGACTGTGTACAGGTAGGTAGTAGTGGTAGATTTTAGGTCAGAGCGCAGCCTTCTTGCGGTCTCTGCCTTGTGACTGTGTATAGGTAGGTAGTAGTGGTAGATTTTAGGTCAGAGCGCAGCCTTCTTGCAGTCTCTCCCTTGTGACTGTGTATAGGTAGGTAGTAGTGGTAGATTTTAGGTCAGAGCGCAGCCTTCTTGCAGTCTCTCCCTTGTGACTGTGTACAGGTAGGTAGTAGTGGTAGATTTTAGGTCAGAGCGCAGCCTTCTTGCGGTCTCTGCCTTGTGACTGTGTATAGGTAGGTAGTAGTGGTAGATTTTAGGTCAGAGCGCAGCCTTCTTGCAGTCTCTCCCTTGTGACTGTGTATAGGTAGGTAGTAGTGGTAGATTTTAGGTCAGAGCGCAGCCTTCTTGCAGTCTCTCCCTTGTGACTGTGTATAGGTAGGTAGTAGTGGTAGATTTTAGGTCAGAGCGCAGCCTTCTTGCAGTCTCTCCCTTGTGACTGTGTATAGGTAGGTAGTAGTGGTAGATTTTAGGTCAGAGCGCAGCCTTCTTGCAGTCTCTCCCTTGTGACTGTGTACAGGTAGGTAGTAGTGGTAGATTTTAGGTCAGACCGCAGCCTTCTTGCGGTCTCTGCCTTGTGACTGTGTATAGGTAGGTAGTAGTGGTAGATTTTAGGTCAGACCGCAGCCTTCTTGCAGTCTCTCCCTTGTGACTGTGTATAGGTAGGTAGTAGTGGTAGATTTTAGGTCAGAGCGCAGCCTTCTTGCGGTCTCTGCCTTGTGACTGTGTATAGGTAGGTAGTAGTGGTAGATTTTAGGTCAGAGCGCAGCCTTCTTGCAGTCTCTCCCTTGTGACTGTGTACAGGTAGGTAGTAGTGGTAGATTTTAGGTCAGAGCGCAGCCTTCTTGCAGTCTCTCCCTTGTGACTGTGTATAGGTAGGTAGTAGTGGTAGATTTTAGGTCAGAGCGCAGCCTTCTTGCAGTCTCTCCCTTGTGACTGTGTATAGGTAGGTAGTAGTGGTAGATTTTAGGTCAGAGCGCAGCCTTCTTGCAGTCTCTCCCTTGTGACTGTGTATAGGTAGGTAGTAGTGGTAGATTTTAGGTCAGAGCGCAGCCTTCTTGCAGTCTCTCCCTTGTGACTGTGTATAGGTAGGTAGTAGTGGTAGATTTTAGGTCAGAGCTCAGCCTTCTTGCGGTCTCTCCCTTGTGACTGTGTATAGGTAGGTAGTAGTGGTAGATTTTAGGTCAGAGCGCAGCCTTCTTGCAGTCTCTCCCTTGTGACTGTGTATAGGTAGGTAGTAGTGGTAGATTTTAGGTCAGACCGCAGCCTTCTTGCAGTCTCTCCCTTGTGACTGTGTACAGGTAGGTAGTAGTGGTAGATTTTAGGTC
Source organism: Bombina bombina (assembly GCF_027579735.1). Classification (NCBI taxonomy): domain Eukaryota; kingdom Metazoa; phylum Chordata; class Amphibia; order Anura; family Bombinatoridae; genus Bombina; species Bombina bombina. The sequence continues at coordinate 3,520,014 of NW_026511871.1, read as the reverse complement.
AGAGCGCAGCCTTCTTGCGGTCTCTCCCTTGTGACTGTGTATAGGTAGGTAGTAGTGGTAGATTTTAGGTCAGAGCGCAGCCTTCTTGCAGTCTCTCCCTTGTGACTGTGTATAGGTAGGTAGTAGTGGTAGATTTTAGGTCAGAGCGCAGCCTTCTTGCGGTCTCTGCCTTGTGACTGTGTATAGGTAGGTAGTAGTGGTAGATTTTAGGTCAGACCGCAGCCTTCTTGCAGTCTCTCCCTTGTGACTGTGTACAGGTAGGTAGTAGTGGTAGATTTTAGGTCAGAGCTCAGCCTTCTTGCGGTCTCTGCCTTGTGACTGTGTATAGGTAGGTAGTAGTGGTAGATTTTAGGTCAGAGCGCAGCCTTCTTGCAGTCTCTCCCTTGTGACTGTGTACAGGTAGGTAGTAGTGGTAGATTTTAGGTCAGAGCGCAGCCTTCTTGCAGTCTCTCCCTTGTGACTGTGTATAGGTAGGTAGTAGTGGTAGATTTTAGGTCAGAGCGCAGCCTTCTTGCAGTCTCTCCCTTGTGACTGTGTATAGGTAGGTAGTAGTGGTAGATTTTAGGTCAGAGCGCAGCCTTCTTGCAGTCTCTCCCTTGTGACTGTGTATAGGTAGGTAGTAGTGGTAGATTTTAGGTCAGAGCGCAGACTTCTTGCAGTCTCTCCCTTGTGACTGTGTATAGGTAGGTAGTAGTGGTAGATTTTAGGTCAGAGCTCAGCCTTCTTGCGGTCTCTCCCTTGTGACTGTGTATAGGTAGGTAGTAGTGGTAGATTTTAGGTCAGACCGCAGCCTTCTTGCAGTCTCTCCCTTGTGACTGTGTACAGGTAGGTAGTAGTGGTAGATTTTAGGTCAGAGCGCAGCCTTCTTGCAGTCTCTCCCTTGTGACTGTGTATAGGTAGGTAGTAGTGGTAGATTTTAGGTCAGAGCGCAGCCTTCTTGCAGTCTCTCCCTTGTGACTGTGTACAGGTAGGTAGTAGTGGTAGATTTTAGGTCAGAGCGCAGCCTTCTTGCAGTCTCTCCCTTGTGACTGTGTATAGGTAGGTAGTAGTGGTAGATTTTAGGTCAGACCGCAGCCTTCTTGCAGTCTCTCCCTTGTGACTGTGTACAGGTAGGTAGTAGTGGTAGATTTTAGGTCAGAGCGCAGCCTTCTTGCGGTCTCTCCCTTGTGACTGTGTATAGGTAGGTAGTAGTGGTAGATTTTAGGTCAGAGCGCAGCCTTCTTGCAGTCTCTCCCTTGTGACTGTGTATAGGTAGGTAGTAGTGGTAGATTTTAGGTCAGAGCGCAGCCTTCTTGCGGTCTCTGCCTTGTGACTGTGTATAGGTAGGTAGTAGTGGTAGATTTTAGGTCAGACCGCAGCCTTCTTGCAGTCTCTCCCTTGTGACTGTGTACAGGTAGGTAGTAGTGGTAGATTTTAGGTCAGAGCTCAGCCTTCTTGCGGTCTCTGCCTTGTGACTGTGTATAGGTAGGTAGTAGTGGTAGATTTTAGGTCAGAGCGCAGCCTTCTTGCGGTCTCTGCCTTGTGACTGTGTATAGGTAGGTAGTAGTGGTAGATTTTAGGTCAGAGCGCAGCCTTCTTGCGGTCTCTGCCTTGTGACTGTGTATAGGTAGGTAGTAGTGGTAGATTTTAGGTCAGACCGCAGCCTTCTTGCAGTCTCTCCCTTGTGACTGTGTATAGGTAGGTAGTAGTGGTAGATTTTAGGTCAGAGCTCAGCCTTCTTGCGGTCTCTGCCTTGTGACTGTGTACAGGTAGGTAGTAGTGGTAGATTTTAGGTCAGAGCGCAGCCTTCTTGCGGTCTCTGCCTTGTGACTGTGTATAGGTAGGTAGTAGTGGTAGATTTTAGGTCAGAGCGCAGCCTTCTTGCGGTCTCTGCCTTGTGACTGTGTATAGGTAGGTAGTAGTGGTAGATTTTAGGTCAGACCGCAGCCTTCTTGCAGTCTCTCCCTTGTGACTGTGTACAGGTAGGTAGTAGTGGTAGATTTTAGGTCAGAGCGCAGCATTCTTGCGGTCTCTGCCTTGTGACTGTGTATAGGTAGGTAGTAGTGGTAGATTTTAGGTCAGAGCGCAGCCTTCTTGCGGTCTCTGCCTTGTGACTGTGTATAGGTAGGTAGTAGTGGTAGATTTTAGGTCAGAGCGCAGCCTTCTTGCGGTCTCTGCCTTGTGACTGTGTATAGGTAGGTAGTAGTGGTAGATTTTAGGTCAGAGCGCAGCCTTCTTGCGGTCTCTGCCTTGTGACTGTGTATAGGTAGGTAGTAGTGGTAGATTTTAGGTCAGAGCTCAGCCTTCTTGCGGTCTCTGCCTTGTGACTGTGTACAGGTAGGTAGTAGTGGTAGATTTTAGGTCAGAGCGCAGCCTTCTTGCGGTCTCTGCCTTGTGACTGTGTATAGGTAGGTAGTAGTGGTAGATTTTAGGTCAGAGCGCAGCCTTCTTGCGGTCTCTGCCTTGTGACTGTGTATAGGTAGGTAGTAGTGGTAGATTTTAGGTCAGACCGCAGCCTTCTTGCAGTCTCTCCCTTGTGACTGTGTACAGGTAGGTAGTAGTGGTAGATTTTAGGTCAGAGCGCAGCCTTCTTGCGGTCTCTGCCTTGTGACTGTGTATAGGTAGGTAGTAGTGGTAGATTTTAGGTCAGAGCGCAGCCTTCTTGCGGTCTCTGCCTTGTGACTGTGTATAGGTAGGTAGTAGTGGTAGATTTTAGGTCAGAGCGCAGCCTTCTTGCGGTCTCTGCCTTGTGACTGTGTATAGGTAGGTAGTAGTGGTAGATTTTAGGTCAGAGCGCAGCCTTCTTGCGGTCTCTGCCTTGTGACTGTGTATAGGTAGGTAGTAGTGGTAGATTTTAGGTCAGAGCGCAGCCTTCTTGCAGTCTCTCCCTTGTGACTGTGTACAGGTAGGTAGTAGTGGTAGATTTTAGGTCAGAGCTCAGCCTTCTTGTGGTCTCTGCCTTGTGACTGTGTACAGGTAGGTAGTAGTGGTAGATTTTAGGTCAGAGCGCAGCCTTCTTGCGGTCTCTGCCTTGTGACTGTGTACAGGTAGGTAGTAGTGGTAGATTTTAGGTCAGAGCGCAGCCTTCTTGCAGTCTCTCCCTTGTGACTGTGTACAGGTAGGTAGTAGTGGTAGATTTTAGGTCAGAGCGCAGCCTTCTCACGGTCTCTGCCTTGTGACTGTGTATAGGTAGGTAGTAGTGGTAGATTTTAGGTCAGAGCGCAGCCTTCTTGCAGTCTCTCCCTTGTGACTGTGTATAGGTAGGTAGTAGTGGTAGATTTTAGGTCAGACCGCAGCCTTCTTGCAGTCTCTCCCTTGTGACTGTGTATAGGTAGGTAGTAGTGGTAGATTTTAGGTCAGAGCTCAGCCTTCTTGCGGTCTCTGCCTTGTGACTGTGTACAGGTAGGTAGTAGTGGTAGATTTTAGGTCAGAGCGCAGCCTTCTTGCGGTCTCTGCCTTGTGACTGTGTACAGGTAGGTAGTAGTGGTAGATTTTAGGTCAGACCGCAGCCTTCTTGCAGTCTCTCCCTTGTGACTGTGTACAGGTAGGTAGTAGTGGTAGATTTTAGGTCAGAGCGCAGCCTTCTTGCGGTCTCTGCCTTGTGACTGTGTACAGGTAGGTAGTAGTGGTAGATTTTAGGTCAGAGCGCAGCCTTCTTGCGGTCTCTGCCTTGTGACTGTGTATAGGTAGGTAGTAGTGGTAGATTTTAGGTCAGAGCTCAGCCTTCTTGCGGTCTCTGCCTTGTGACTGTGTATAGGTAGGTAGTAGTGGTAGATTTTAGGTCAGAGCGCAGCCTTCTTGCAGTCTCTCCCTTGTGACTGTGTATAGGTAGGTAGTAGTGGTAGATTTTAGGTCAGAGCGCAGCCTTCTTGCGGTCTCTCCCTTGTGACTGTGTATAGGTAGGTAGTAGTGGTAGATTTTAGGTCAGAGCGCAGCCTTCTTGCAGTCTCTCCCTTGTGACTGTGTACAGGTAGGTAGTAGTGGTAGATTTTAGGTCAGAGCGCAGCCTTCTTGCGGTCTCTGCCTTGTGACTGTGTATAGGTAGGTAGTAGTGGTAGATTTTAGGTCAGAGCGCAGCCTTCTTGCAGTCTCTCCCTTGTGACTGTGTATAGGTAGGTAGTAGTGGTAGATTTTAGGTCAGAGCGCAGCCTTCTTGCAGTCTCTCCCTTGTGACTGTGTAGAGGTAGGTAGTAGTGGTAGATTTTAGGTCAGAGCGCAGCCTTCTTGCAGTCTCTCCCTTGTGACTGTGTATAGGTAGGTAGTAGTGGTAGATTTTAGGTCAGAGCGCAGCCTTCTTGCAGTCTCTCCCTTGTGACTGTGTACAGGTAGGTAGTAGTGGTAGATTTTAGGTCAGAGCGCAGCCTTCTTGCGGTCTCTGCCTTGTGACTGTGTATAGGTAGGTAGTAGTGGTAGATTTTAGGTCGGACCGCAGCCTTCTTGCAGTCTCTCCCTTGTGACTGTGTATAGGTAGGTAGTAGTGGTAGATTTTAGGTCAGAGCGCAGCCTTCTTGCGGTCTCTGCCTTGTGACTGTGTATAGGTAGGTAGTAGTGGTAGATTTTAGGTCAGAGCGCAGCCTTCTTGCAGTCTCTCCCTTGTGACTGTGTACAGGTAGGTAGTAGTGGTAGATTTTAGGTCAGAGCGCAGCCTTCTTGCAGTCTCTCCCTTGTGACTGTGTATAGGTAGGTAGTAGTGGTAGATTTTAGGTCAGAGCGCAGCCTTCTTGCAGTCTCTCCCTTGTGACTGTATATAGGTAGGTAGTAGTGGTAGATTTTAGGTCAGAGCGCAGCCTTCTTGCAGTCTCTCCCTTGTGACTGTGTATAGGTAGGTAGTAGTGGTAGATTTTAGGTCAGAGCTCAGCCTTCTTGCGGTCTCTCCCTTGTGACTGTGTATAGGTAGGTAGTAGTGGTAGATTTTAGGTCAGACCACAGCCTTCTTGCAGTCTCTCCCTTGTGACTGTGTACAGGTAGGTAGTAGTGGTAGATTTTAGGTCAGAGCGCAGCCTTCTTGCGGTCTCTCCCTTGTGACTGTGTATAGGTAGGTAGTAGTGGTAGATTTTAGGTCAGAGCGCAGCCTTCTTGCAGTCTCTCCCTTGTGACTGTGTATAGGTAGGTAGTAGTGGTAGATTTTAGGTCAGAGCGCAGCCTTCTTGCAGTCTCTGCCTTGTGACTGTGTACAGGTAGGTAGTAGTGGTAGATTTTAGGTCAGAGCGCAGCCTTCTTGCAGTCTCTCCCTTGTGACTGTGTATAGGTAGGTAGTAGTGGTAGATTTTAGGTCAGAGCGCAGCCTTCTTGCGGTCTCTGCCTTGTGACTGTGTATAGGTAGGTAGTAGTGGTAGATTTTAGGTCAGAGCGCAGCCTTCTTGCGGTCTCTGCCTTGTGACTGTGTATAGGTAGGTAGTAGTGGTAGATTTTAGGTCAGAGCGCAGCCTTCTTGCAGTCTCTCCCTTGTGACTGTGTACAGGTAGGTAGTAGTGGTAGATTTTAGGTCAGAGCGCAGCCTTCTTGCGGTCTCTGCCTTGTGACTGTGTATAGGTAGGTAGTAGTGGTAGATTTTAGGTCAGAGCGCAGCCTTCTTGCGGTCTCTGCCTTGTGACTGTGTATAGGTAGGTAGTAGTGGTAGATTTTAGGTCAGAGCGCAGCCTTCTTGCAGTCTCTGCCTTGTGACTGTGTATAGGTAGGTAGTAGTGGTAGATTTTAGGTCAGAGCGCAGCCTTCTTGCGGTCTCTGCCTTGTGACTGTGTACAGGTAGGTAGTAGTGGTAGATTTTAGGTCAGAGCGCAGCCTTCTTGCAGTCTCTCCCTTGTGACTGTGTATAGGTAGGTAGTAGTGGTAGATTTTAGGTCAGAGCTCAGCCTTCTTGCGGTCTCTGCCTTGTGACTGTGTATAGGTAGGTAGTAGTGGTAGATTTTAGGTCAGAGCGCAGCCTTCTTGCAGTCTCTCCCTTGTGACTGTGTACAGGTAGGTAGTAGTGGTAGATTTTAGGTCAGAGCGCAGCCTTCTTGCGGTCTCTGCCTTGTGACTGTGTACAGGTAGGTAGTAGTGGTAGATTTTAGGTCAGAGCGCAGCCTTCTTGCAGTCTCTCCCTTGTGACTGTGTATAGGTAGGTAGTAGTGGTAGATTTTAGGTCAGAGCGCAGCCTTCTTGCAGTCTCTCCCTTGTGACTGTGTACAGGTAGGTAGTAGTGGTAGATTTTAGGTCAGAGCGCAGCCTTCTTGCAGTCTCTCCCTTGTGACTGTGTACAGGTAGGTAGTAGTGGTAGATTTTAGGTCAGAGCGCAGCCTTCTTGCGGTCTCTGCCTTGTGACTGTGTACAGGTAGGTAGTAGTGGTAGATTTTAGGTCAGAGCGCAGCCTTCTTGCAGTCTCTGCCTTGTGACTGTGTATAGGTATGTAGTAGTGGTAGATTTTAGGTCAGAGCGCAGCCTTCTTGCAGTCTCTCCCTTGTGACTGTGTATAGGTAGGTAGTAGTGGTAGATTTTAGGTCAGAGCTCAGCCTTCTTGTGGTCTCTGCCTTGTGACTGTGTACAGGTAGGTAGTAGTGGTAGATTTTAGGTCAGAGCTCAGCCTTCTTGTGGTCTCTGCCTTGTGACTGTGTACAGGTAGGTAGTAGTGGTAGATTTTAGGTCAGAGCTCAGCCTTCTTGCAGTCTCTCCCTTGTGACTGTGTACAGGTAGGTAGTAGTGGTAGATTTTAGGTCAGAGCGCAGCCTTCTTGCAGTCTCTCCCTTGTGACTGTGTATAGGTAGGTAGTAGTGGTAGATTTTAGGTCAGAGCTCAGCCTTCTTGCGGTCTCTGCCTTGTGACTGTGTATAGGTAGGTAGTAGTGGTAGATTTTAGGTCAGAGGGCAGCCTTCTTGCGGTCTCTCCCTTGTGACTGTGTACAGGTAGGTAGTAGTGGTAGATTTTAGGTCAGAGCTCAGCCTTCTTGCGGTCTCTGCCTTGTGACTGTGTATAGGTAGGTAGTAGTGGTAGATTTTAGGTCAGAGCGCAGCCTTCTTGCGGTCTCTGCCTTGTGACTGTGTACAGGTAGGTAGTAGTGGTAGATTTTAGGTCAGAGCGCAGCCTTCTTGCAGTCTCTGCCTTGTGACTGTGTATAGGTAGGTAGTAGTGGTAGATTTTAGGTCAGAGCGCAGCCTTCTTGCGGTCTCTGCCTTGTGACTGTGTACAGGTAGGTAGTCGTGGTAGATTTTAGGTCAGAGCGCAGCCTTCTTGCGGTCTCTGCCTTGTGACTGTGTACAGGTAGGTAGTAGTGGTAGATTTTAGGTCAGAGCGCAGCCTTCTTGCGTTCTCTGCCTTGTGACTGTGTATAGGTAGGTAGTAGTGGTAGATTTTAGGTCAGAGCGCAGCCTTCTTGCAGTCTCTCCCTTGTGACTGTGTACAGGTAGGTAGTAGTGGTAGATTTTAGGTCAGAGCGCAGCCTTCTTGCGGTCTCTGCCTTGTGACTGTGTACAGGTAGGTAGTAGTGGTAGATTTTAGGTCAGAGCGCAGCCTTCTTGCAGTCTCTCCCTTGTGACTGTGTACAGGTAGGTAGTAGTGGTAGATTTTAGGTCAGAGCGCAGCCTTCTTGCGGTCTCTCCCTTGTGACTGTGTACAGGTAGGTAGTAGTGGTAGATTTTAGGTCAGACTGCAGCCTTCTTGCGGTCTCTGCCTTGTGACTGTGTACAGGTAGGTAGTAGTGGTAGATTTTAGGTCAGAGCGCAGCCTTCTTGCAGTCTCTCCCTTGTGACTGTGTATAGGTAGGTAGTAGTGGTAGATTTTAGGTCAGAGCGCAGCCTTCTTGCAGTCTCTCCCTTGTGACTGTGTATAGGTAGGTAGTAGTGGTAGATTTTAGGTCAGAGCGCGGCCTTCTTGCAGTCTCTCCCTTGTGACTGTGTACAGGTAGGTAGTAGTGGTAGATTTTAGGTCAGAGCGCAGCCTTCTTGCAGTCTCTCCCTTGTGACTGTGTACAGGTAGGTAGTAGTGGTAGATTTTAGGTCAGAGGGCAGCCTTCTTGCGGTCTCTGCCTTGTGACTGTGTATAGGTAGGTAGTAGTGGTAGATTTTAGGTCAGAGCGCAGCCTTCTTGCAGTCTCTCCCTTGTGACTGTGTATAGGTAGGTAGTAGTGGTAGATTTTAGGTCAGAGCGCAGCCTTCTTGCAGTCTCTCCCTTGTGACTGTGTATAGGTAGGTAGTAGTGGTAGATTTTAGGTCAGAGCGCGGCCTTCTTGCAGTCTCTCCCTTGTGACTGTGTACAGGTAGGTAGTAGTGGTAGATTTTAGGTCAGAGCGCAGCCTTCTTGCAGTCTCTCCCTTGTGACTGTGTACAGGTAGGTAGTAGTGGTAGATTTTAGGTCAGAGCTCAGCCTTCTTGCGGTCTCTGCCTTGTGACTGTGTATAGGTAGGTAGTAGTGGTAGATTTTAGGTCAGAGCGCAGCCTTTTTGCAGTCTCTGCCTTGTGACTGTGTATAGGTAGGTAGTAGTGGTAGATTTTAGGTCAGAGCGCAGCCTTCTTGCAGTCTCTCCCTTGTGACTGTGTACAGGTAGGTAGTAGTGGTAGATTTTAGGTCAGAGCGCAGCCTTCTTGCGGTCTCTGCCTTGTGACTGTGTATAGGTAGGTAGTAGTGGTAGATTTTAGGTCAGAGCGCAGCCTTCTTGCAGTCTCTCCCTTGTGACTGTGTACAGGTAGGTAGTAGTGGTAGATTTTAGGTCAGAGCGCAGCCTTCTTGCGGTCTCTGCCTTGTGACTGTGTACAGGTAGGTAGTAGTGGTAGATTTTAGGTCAGAGCGCAGCCTTCTTGCAGTCTCTCCCTTGTGACTGTGTATAGGTAGGTAGTAGTGGTAGATTTTAGGTCAGAGCGCAGCCTTCTTGCAGTCTCTCCCTTGTGACTGTGTATAGGTAGGTAGTAGTGGTAGATTTTAGGTCAGAGCGCAGCCTTCTTGCAGTCTCTCCCTTGTGACTGTGTACAGGTAGGTAGTAGTGGTAGATTTTAGGTCAGAGCGCAGCCTTCTTGCAGTCTCTCCCTTGTGACTGTGTACAGGTAGGTAGTAGTGGTAGATTTTAGGTCAGAGGGCAGCCTTCTTGCAGTCTCTCCCTTGTGACTGTGTATAGGTAGGTAGTAGTGGTAGATTTTAGGTCAGAGCGCAGCCTTCTTGCAGTCTCTCCCTTGTGACTGTGTATAGGTAGGTAGTAGTGGTAGATTTTAGGTCAGACCGCAGCCTTCTTGCAGTCTCTGCCTTGTGACTGTGTATAGGTAGGTAGTAGTGGTAGATTTTAGGTCAGAGCGCAGCCTTCTTGCAGTCTCTCCCTTGTGACTGTGTACAGGTAGGTAGTAGTGGTAGATTTTAGGTCAGAGCGCAGCCTTCTTGCGGTCTCTGCCTTGTGACTGTGTACAGGTAGGTAGTAGTGGTAGATTTTAGGTCAGACCGCAGCCTTCTTGCGGTCTCTGCCTTGTGACTGTGTATAGGTAGGTAGTAGTGGTAGATTTTAGGTCAGAGCGCAGCCTTCTTGCAGTCTCTCCCTTGTGACTGTGTATAGGTAGGTAGTAGTGGTAGATTTTAGGTCAGAGCGCAGCCTTCTTGCAGTCTCTCCCTTGTGACTGTGTATAGGTAGGTAGTAGTGGTAGATTTTAGGTCAGAGCGCAGCCTTCTTGCAGTCTCTCCCTTGTGACTGTGTATAGGTAGGTAGTAGTGGTAGATTTTAGGTCAGAGCGCAGCCTTCTTGCTGTCTCTGCCTTGTGACTGTGTATAGGTAGGTAGTAGTGGTAGATTTTAGGTCAGACTGCAGCCTTCTTGCGGTCTCTGCCTTGTGACTGTGTACAGGTAGGTAGTAGTGGTAGATTTTAGGTCAGAGCGCAGCCTTCTTGCGGTCTCTGCCTTGTGACTGTGTATAGGTAGGTAGTAGTGGTAGATTTTAGGTCAGAGAGCAGCCTTCTTGCAGTCTCTCCCTTGTGACTGTGTATAGGTAGGTAGTAGTGGTAGATTTTAGGTCAGAGCGCAGCCTTTTTGCAGTCTCTGCCTTGTGACTGTGTATAGGTAGGTAGTAGTGGTAGATTTTAGGTCAGAGCGCAGCCTTCTTGCAGTCTCTCCCTTGTGACTGTGTACAGGTAGGTAGTAGTGGTAGATTTTAGGTCAGAGCGCAGCCTTCTTGCGGTCTCTGCCTTGTGACTGTGTATAGGTAGGTAGTAGTGGTAGATTTTAGGTCAGACTGCAGCCTTCTTGCGGTCTCTGCCTTGTGACTGTGTACAGGTAGGTAGTAGTGGTAGATTTTAGGTCAGAGGGCAGCCTTCTTGCGGTCTCTGCCTTGTGACTGTGTATAGGTAGGTAGTAGTGGTAGATTTTAGGTCAGAGCGCAGCCTTCTTGCGGTCTCTGCCTTGTGACTGTGTATAGGTAGGTAGTAGTGGTAGATTTTAGGTCAGAGCGCAGCCTTCTTGCAGTCTCTCCCTTGTGACTGTGTATAGGTAGGTAGTAGTGGTAGATTTTAGGTCAGAGCGCAGCCTTTTTGCAGTCTCTGCCTTGTGACTGTGTATAGGTAGGTAGTAGTGGTAGATTTTAGGTCAGAGCGCAGCCTTCTTGCGGTCTCTGCCTTGTGACTGTGTATAGGTAGGTAGTAGTGGTAGATTTTAGGTCAGAGCGCAGCCTTCTTGCAGTCTCTCCCTTGTGACTGTGTATAGGTAGGTAGTAGTGGTAGATTTTAGGTCAGAGCGCAGCCTTCTTGCAGTCTCTCCCTTGTGACTGTGTACAGGTAGGTAGTAGTGGTAGATTTTAGGTCAGACCACAGCCTTCTTGCGGTCTCTGCCTTGTGACTGTGTATAGGTAGGTAGTAGTGGTAGATTTTAGGTCAGAGCGCAGCCTTTTTGCAGTCTCTCCCTTGTGACTGTGTATAGGTAGGTAGTAGTGGTAGATTTTAGGTCAGAGCTCAGCCTTCTTGCGGTCTCTGCCTTGTGACTGTGTATAGGTAGGTAGTAGTGGTAGATTTTAGGTCAGAGCGCAGCCTTCTTGCAGTGTCTCCCTTGTGACTGTGTATAGGTAGGTAGTAGTGGTAGATTTTAGGTCAGACCGCAGCCTTCTTGCGGTCTCTGCCTTGTGACTGTGTATAGGTAGGTAGTAGTGGTAGATTTTAGGTCAGAGCGCAGCCTTCTTGCAGTCTCTCCCTTGTGACTGTGTATAGGTAGGTAGTAGTGGTAGATTTTAGGTCAGAGCGCAGCCTTCTTGCGGTCTCTCCCTTGTGACTGTGTATAGGTAGGTAGTAGTGGTAGATTTTAGGTCAGAGCTCAGCCTTCTTGCGGTCTCTGCCTTGTGACTGTGTATAGGTAGGTAGTAGTGGTAGATTTTAGGTCAGAGGGCAGCCTTCTTGCGGTCTCTCCCTTGTGACTGTGTACAGGTAGGTAGTAGTGGTAGATTTTAGGTCAGAGCTCAGCCTTCTTGCGGTCTCTGCCTTGTGACTGTGTATAGGTAGGTAGTAGTGGTAGATTTTAGGTCAGAGCGCAGCCTTCTTGCGGTCTCTGCCTTGTGACTGTGTACAGGTAGGTAGTAGTGGTAGATTTTAGGTCAGAGCGCAGCCTTCTTGCAGTCTCTGCCTTGTGACTGTGTATAGGTAGGTAGTAGTGGTAGATTTTAGGTCAGAGCGCAGCCTTCTTGCGTTCTCTGCCTTGTGACTGTGTATAGGTAGGTAGTAGTGGTAGATTTTAGGTCAGACCGCAGCCTTCTTGCAGTCTCTCCCTTGTGACTGTGTATAGGTAGGTAGTAGTGGTAGATTTTAGGTCAGAGCGCAGCCTTCTTGCAGTCTCTCCCTTGTGACTGTGTACAGGTAGGTAGTAGTGGTAGATTTTAGGTCAGAGCGCAGCCTTCTTGCGGTCTCTGCCTTGTGACTGTGTACAGGTAGGTAGTAGTGGTAGATTTTAGGTCAGAGCGCAGCCTTCTTGCAGTCTCTCCCTTGTGACTGTGTACAGGTAGGTAGTAGTGGTAGATTTTAGGTCAGAGCGCAGCCTTCTTGCGGTCTCTCCCTTGTGACTGTGTACAGGTAGGTAGTAGTGGTAGATTTTAGGTCAGACTGCAGCCTTCTTGCGGTCTCTGCCTTGTGACTGTGTACAGGTAGGTAGTAGTGGTAGATTTTAGGTCAGAGCGCAGCCTTCTTGCAGTCTCTCCCTTGTGACTGTGTATAGGTAGGTAGTAGTGGTAGATTTTAGGTCAGAGCGCAGCCTTCTTGCAGTCTCTCCCTTGTGACTGTGTATAGGTAGGTAGTAGTGGTAGATTTTAGGTCAGAGCGCGGCCTTCTTGCAGTCTCTCCCTTGTGACTGTGTATAGGTAGGTAGTAGTGGTAGATTTTAGGTCAGAGCGCAGCCTTCTTGCAGTCTCTCCCTTGTGACTGTGTACAGGTAGGTAGTAGTGGTAGATTTTAGGTCAGAGGGCAGCCTTCTTGCAGTCTCTCCCTTGTGACTGTGTATAGGTAGGTAGTAGTGGTAGATTTTAGGTCAGAGCGCAGCCTTCTTGCAGTCTCTCCCTTGTGACTGTGTATAGGTAGGTAGTAGTGGTAGATTTTAGGTCAGACCGCAGCCTTCTTGCAGTCTCTGCCTTGTGACTGTGTATAGGTAGGTAGTAGTGGTAGATTTTAGGTCAGAGCGCAGCCTTCTTGCAGTCTCTCCCTTGTGACTGTGTACAGGTAGGTAGTAGTGGTAGATTTTAGGTCAGAGCGCAGCCTTCTTGCGGTCTCTGCCTTGTGACTGTGTACAGGTAGGTAGTAGTGGTAGATTTTAGGTCAGACCGCAGCCTTCTTGCGGTCTCTGCCTTGTGACTGTGTATAGGTAGGTAGTAGTGGTAGATTTTAGGTCAGAGCGCAGCCTTTTTGCAGTCTCTGCCTTGTGACTGTGTATAGGTAGGTAGTAGTGGTAGATTTTAGGTCAGAGCGCAGCCTTCTTGCTGTCTCTGCCTTGTGACTGTGTATAGGTAGGTAGTAGTGGTAGATTTTAGGTCAGACTGCAGCCTTCTTGCGGTCTCTGCCTTGTGACTGTGTACAGGTAGGTAGTAGTGGTAGATTTTAGGTCAGAGCGCAGCCTTCTTGCGGTCTCTGCCTTGTGACTGTGTATAGGTAGGTAGTAGTGGTAGATTTTAGGTCAGAGCGCAGCCTTCTTGCAGTCTCTCCCTTGTGACTGTGTACAGGTAGGTAGTAGTGGTAGATTTTAGGTCAGAGCGCAGCCTTCTTGCGGTCTCTCCCTTGTGACTGTGTACAGGTAGGTAGTAGTGGTAGATTTTAGGTCAGACTGCAGCCTTCTTGCGGTCTCTGCCTTGTGACTGTGTACAGGTAGGTAGTAGTGGTAGATTTTAGGTCAGAGCGCAGCCTTCTTGCAGTCTCTCCCTTGTGACTGTGTATAGGTAGGTAGTAGTGGTAGATTTTAGGTCAGAGCGCAGCCTTCTTGCAGTCTCTCCCTTGTGACTGTGTATAGGTAGGTAGTAGTGGTAGATTTTAGGTCAGAGCGCAGCCTTCTTGCAGTCTCTCCCTTGTGACTGTGTACAGGTAGGTAGTAGTGGTAGATTTTAGGTCAGAGCGCAGCCTTCTTGCAGTCTCTCCCTTGTGACTGTGTACAGGTAGGTAGTAGTGGTAGATTTTAGGTCAGAGGGCAGCCTTCTTGCAGTCTCTCCCTTGTGACTGTGTATAGGTAGGTAGTAGTGGTAGATTTTAGGTCAGAGCGCAGCCTTCTTGCAGTCTCTCCCTTGTGACTGTGTATAGGTAGGTAGTAGTGGTAGATTTTAGGTCAGACCGCAGCCTTCTTGCAGTCTCTGCCTTGTGACTGTGTATAGGTAGGTAGTAGTGGTAGATTTTAGGTCAGAGCGCAGCCTTCTTGCAGTCTCTCCCTTGTGACTGTGTACAGGTAGGTAGTAGTGGTAGATTTTAGGTCAGAGCGCAGCCTTCTTGCGGTCTCTGCCTTGTGACTGTGTACAGGTAGGTAGTAGTGGTAGATTTTAGGTCAGACCGCAGCCTTCTTGCGGTCTCTGCCTTGTGACTGTGTATAGGTAGGTAGTAGTGGTAGATTTTAGGTCAGAGCGCAGCCTTCTTGCAGTCTCTCCCTTGTGACTGTGTATAGGTAGGTAGTAGTGGTAGATTTTAGGTCAGAGCGCAGCCTTCTTGCAGTCTCTCCCTTGTGACTGTGTATAGGTAGGTAGTAGTGGTAGATTTTAGGTCAGAGCGCAGCCTTCTTGCAGTCTCTCCCTTGTGACTGTGTATAGGTAGGTAGTAGTGGTAGATTTTAGGTCAGAGCGCAGCCTTCTTGCTGTCTCTGCCTTGTGACTGTGTATAGGTAGGTAGTAGTGGTAGATTTTAGGTCAGACTGCAGCCTTCTTGCGGTCTCTGCCTTGTGACTGTGTACAGGTAGGTAGTAGTGGTAGATTTTAGGTCAGAGCGCAGCCTTCTTGCGGTCTCTGCCTTGTGACTGTGTATAGGTAGGTAGTAGTGGTAGATTTTAGGTCAGAGAGCAGCCTTCTTGCAGTCTCTCCCTTGTGACTGTGTATAGGTAGGTAGTAGTGGTAGATTTTAGGTCAGAGCGCAGCCTTTTTGCAGTCTCTGCCTTGTGACTGTGTATAGGTAGGTAGTAGTGGTAGATTTTAGGTCAGAGCGCAGCCTTCTTGCAGTCTCTCCCTTGTGACTGTGTACAGGTAGGTAGTAGTGGTAGATTTTAGGTCAGAGCGCAGCCTTCTTGCGGTCTCTGCCTTGTGACTGTGTATAGGTAGGTAGTAGTGGTAGATTTTAGGTCAGACTGCAGCCTTCTTGCGGTCTCTGCCTTGTGACTGTGTATAGGTAGGTAGTAGTGGTAGATTTTAGGTCAGAGGGCAGCCTTCTTGCGGTCTCTGCCTTGTGACTGTGTATAGGTAGGTAGTAGTGGTAGATTTTAGGTCAGAGCGCAGCCTTCTTGCGGTCTCTGCCTTGTGACTGTGTATAGGTAGGTAGTAGTGGTAGATTTTAGGTCAGAGCGCAGCCTTCTTGCAGTCTCTCCCTTGTGACTGTGTATAGGTAGGTAGTAGTGGTAGATTTTAGGTCAGAGCGCAGCCTTTTTGCAGTCTCTGCCTTGTGACTGTGTATAGGTAGGTAGTAGTGGTAGATTTTAGGTCAGAGCGCAGCCTTCTTGCGGTCTCTGCCTTGTGACTGTGTATAGGTAGGTAGTAGTGGTAGATTTTAGGTCAGAGCGCAGCCTTCTTGCAGTCTCTCCCTTGTGACTGTGTATAGGTAGGTAGTAGTGGTAGATTTTAGGTCAGAGCGCAGCCTTCTTGCAGTCTCTCCCTTGTGACTGTGTACAGGTAGGTAGTAGTGGTAGATTTTAGGTCAGACCGCAGCCTTCTTGCGGTCTCTGCCTTGTGACTGTGTATAGGTAGGTAGTAGTGGTAGATTTTAGGTCAGAGCGCAGCCTTTTTGCAGTCTCTCCCTTGTGACTGTGTATAGGTAGGTAGTAGTGGTAGATTTTAGGTCAGAGCTCAGCCTTCTTGCGGTCTCTGCCTTGTGACTGTGTATAGGTAGGTAGTAGTGGTAGATTTTAGGTCAGAGCGCAGCCTTCTTGCAGTGTCTCCCTTGTGACTGTGTATAGGTAGGTAGTAGTGGTAGATTTTAGGTCAGACCGCAGCCTTCTTGCGGTCTCTGCCTTGTGACTGTGTATAGGTAGGTAGTAGTGGTAGATTTTAGGTCAGAGCGCAGCCTTCTTGCAGTCTCTCCCTTGTGACTGTGTATAGGTAGGTAGTAGTGGTAGATTTTAGGTCAGACCGCAGCCTTCTTGCGGTCTCTGCCTTGTGACTGTGTATAGGTAGGTAGTAGTGGTAGATTTTAGGTCAGACCGCAGCCTTCTTGCAGTCTCTCCCTTGTGACTGTGTACAGGTAGGTAGTAGTGGTAGATTTTAGGTCAGAGCGCAGCCTTCTTGCAGTCTCTCCCTTGTGACTGTGTATAGGTAGGTAGTAGTGGTAGATTTTAGGTCAGAGCGCAGCCTTCTTGCAGTCTCTCCCTTGTGACTGTGTATAGGTAGGTAGTAGTGGTAGATTTTAGGTCAGAGCGCAGCCTTCTTGCAGTCTCTCCCTTGTGACTGTGTACAGGTAGGTAGTAGTGGTAGATCTTAGGTCAGACCGCAGCCTTCTTGCAGTCTCTCCCTTGTGACTGTGTATAGGTAGGTAGTAGTGGTAGATTTTAGGTCAGAGCGCAGCCTTCTTGCGGTCTCTGCCTTGTGACTGTGTACAGGTAGGTAGTAGTGGTAGATTTTAGGTCAGAGCGCAGCCTTCTTGCGGTCTCTGCCTTGTGACTGTGTACAGGTAGGTAGTAGTGGTAGATGGCACTGGTCTATTGAGTGATTTTCTCTAGTAAGTAAAGAGAAAACAGGCTTGATGCATATATAGAAGCCAATTAATATGGGTGCAGTATACTCACTCCATAAGATGAATCTGTACAGCTGAACTAAGAACTGATACTCTCCTTTAGGTCAGACCGCAGCCTTCTTGCAGTCTCTCCCTTGTGACTGTGTATAGGTAGGTAGTAGTGGTAGATTTTAGGTCAGAGCTCAGCCTTCTTGCGGTCTCTCCCTTGTGACTGTGTATAGGTAGGTAGTAGTGGTAGATTTTAGGTCAGAGCGCAGCCTTCTTGCAGTCTCTCCCTTGTGACTGTGTATAGGTAGGTAGTAGTGGTAGATTTTAGGTCAGACCGCAGCCTTCTTGCAGTCTCTCCCTTGTGACTGTGTATAGGTAGGTAGTAGTGGTAGATTTTAGGTCAGAGCGCAGCCTTCTTGCGGTCTCTCCCTTGTGACTGTGTATAGGTAGGTAGTAGTGGTAGATTTTAGGTCAGAGCGCAGCCTTCTTGCAGTCTCTCCCTTGTGACTGTGTACAGGTAGGTAGTAGTGGTAGATTTTAGGTCAGAGCGCAGCCTTCTTGCAGTCTCTCCCTTGTGACTGTGTATAGGTAGGTAGTAGTGGTAGATTTTAGGTCAGAGCGCAGCCTTCTTGCGGTCTCTGCCTTGTGACTGTGTACAGGTAGGTAGTAGTGGTAGATGGCGCTGGTCTATTGAGTGATTTTCTCTAGTAAGTGAAGAGAAAACAGGCTTGATGCATATATTGAAAGGTTTTATTTTCTCAACACGTTTCAACGTATTACACGTCTTTATCAAGAGCAAATAATACGTTGAAACGCGTTGAGCAAATAAAACCTTTTATCCTTTGTTGAAAGATTGTCAAGATCTTGTTTTGCTGTGCTGAGCTGGAATCTCCTTATTTATGGAGTAAGTTACTACATTTTTTTCAATTGTACACTGGATACTTTTGTCATTTGGGTCTCTATTCATTTATAGTCCACTTTTGGATAAACCTGAAAATTCAGTATTTGACTCCAGGAACCTGTGGACTCTTGCCATCTGACGCTACGTTCCTTTTCATCTGTACAGATTCATCTTATGGAGTGAGTATACTGCACCCATATTAATTGGCTTCTATATATGCATCAAGCCTGTTTTCTCTTCACTTACTAGAGAAAATCACTCAATAGACCAGCCCCATCTACCACTACTATGTCTTCAACAAAGAATGCCACGAGAATAAAGCAAATTTGATAATAGAAGTAAATTGAATGCTCTGTCTGAATCATGAAAAAAATACTGGGGTTCCAGGTCCCTTTAAGCTTGGACACTTTCAAGGTGTTTTTATTTAAAGACACACTTTGTGTTAGTGGGTCAGGGGGTTCACATAAAGTTTATTAGGGTGATCAGCTGATGCACTTTAAAGCTTTGGTGCTTAGCATTTAGGTTCCCATGATGCATCTGCCGTGAAAGTCATGTTGCTTTACAGCTGTAATAAAAACGTGGAATTACACGAGATGCAGTATTCTTTAGTGCTCTTATAGTAAATGATAATTGTTGCTCTTACCCAGGAGCTTTTGCAACAAAGGAGCGTGATTGGTTCCTGCTATCCTGAGACCTTTTTGATGTTTATTGAGCCAGGGATAAGATGGTTTAGATCTGATTAGAATAGCTGCTGTCCCATTGTCCCCTGACTCCTCACAGGCCTGAGAAACGCTTGTTTGCTGTATTTATATTTTACATGTATTTCATTTGTAAATTAGTCACATGTGGCTCAGAAAAATGCAAAGGATTTCTAGATTCTGTTTATAACACAGGGCTTTTGCATAAACCGTTTTCCTTCCTCTTTTATGGGTCTTTAGTTTTATACCTGATCTGTGTGTCTCACCTGCACCTTGTCTGTATCTGTGTGTCTGACCTGTGTCTTGTCTGTATCTGTGTGTCTGACCTATGTCTTGTCTGTATCTGTGTGTCTCACCTGTGTCTTGTCTGTATCTGTGTGTCTGACCTATGTCTTGTCTGTATCTGTGTGTCTCACCTGCGTCTTGTCTGTATCTGTGTGTCTCACCTGCGTCTTGTCTGTATCTGTGTGTCTGACCTATGTCTTGTCTGTATCTGTGTGTCTCACCTGTGTCTTGTCTGTATCTGTGTGTCTGACCTATGTCTTGTCTGTATCTGTGTGTCTCACCTGCGTCTTGTCTGTATCTGTGTGTCTCACCTGCGTCTTGTCTGTATCTGTGTGTCTGACCTATGTCTTGTCTGTATCTGTGTGTCTCACCTGTGTCTTGTCTGTATCTGTGTGTCTGACCTATGTCTTGTCTGTATCTGTGTGTCTGACCTGCGTCTTGTCTATATCTGTGCATCTGACCTGTGTCTTGCCTATATCTGTGTGTCTGACCTGTGTCTTGTCTGTATCTGTGTGTCTCACCTGCGTCTTGTCTGTATCTGTGTGTCTCACCTGTGTCTTGTCTGTATTTGTGTGTCTCATCTGTATATGTGTCTCTCACCTGGGTCTTGCCTGTATCTGTGTGTCTCACCTGGGTCTTGCCTGTATCTGTGTGTCTCACCTGGGTCATGTCTGTATTTGTGTGTCTCATCTGTGTCTTGTCTGTATCTGTGTGTCTCATCTGTATATGTGTCTCTCACCTGGGTCTTGCCTGTATCTGTGTGTCTCACCTGGGTCTTGCCTGTATCTGTGTCTCACCTGGGTCTTGCCTGTATCTGTGAGTCTCACCTAGGTCTTGTCTGTATCTGTTTGTGTCACCTGTGTCTTGCCTGTATCTGTGTGTCTCACCTGGGTCTTGTCTGTGTGTCTCACCTGTGTCTTGTCTGTATTTGTGTATCTCATCTGTGTCTCTCACCTGGGTCTTGCCTGTATCTGTCTCTCACCTGGGTCTTGCCTGTATCTGTGTGTCTCACCTAGGTCTTGTCTGTATCTGTTTGTGTCACCTGTGTCTTGCCTGTATCTGTGTGTCTCACCTGTGTCTTGTCTGTGTGTCTCACCTGTGTCTTGTCTGTATTTGTGTATCTCATCTGTGTGTCTCACCTGGGTCTTGCCTGTATCTGTCTCTCACCTGGGTCTTGCCTGTATCTGTGTGTCTCACCTAGGTCTTGTCTGTATCTGTTTGTGTCACCTGTGTCTTGCCTGTATCTGTGTGTCTCACCTGTGTCTTGTCTGTGTGTCTCACCCGTGTCTTGTCTGTATTTGTGTATCTCATCTGTGTGTCTCACCTGGGTCTTGTCTGTATCTGTGTCTCACCTGTGTCTTGCCTTTATTTGTGTGTCTCAACTGTATCTGTGTGTCTCACCTGTGTCTTGTCTGTATCTGTTTGTCTCACCTGGGTCTTGCCTGTATCTTTGTGTCTCACCTGGGTCTTGTCTGTATCTGTGTGTCTCACCTGGGTCTTGCCTGTATCTGTGTCTCACCTGGGTCTTGCCTGTATCTGTGTGTCTCACCTGGGTCTTGCCTGTATCTGTGTCTCACCTGGGTCTTGCCTGTATCTGTGTGTCTCACCTGGGTCTTGCCTGTATATGTGTCTCACCTGGGTCTTGCCTGTATCTGTGTGTCTCACCTGGGTCTTGCCTGTATCTGTGTGTCTCACCTGGGTCTTGTCTGTATTTGTGTGTCTCACCTGGGTCTTGTCTGTATCTGTGTCTCACCTGTGTCTTGCCTTTATTTGTGTGTCTCAACTGTATCTGTGTGTCTCACCTGGGTCCTGCCTGTATCTGTGTGTCTCACCTGGGTCTTGTCTGTATTTGTGTGTCTCACCTGTGTCTTGTCTGTATTTGTGTGTCTCACCTGGGTCTTGTCTGTATTTGTGTGTCTCACCTGTGTCTTGTCTGTATTTGTGTGTCTCACCTGGGGGTCTTGTCTGTATTTGTGTGTCTCACCTGTGTCTTGTCTGTATTTGTGTGTCTCACCTGTGTCTTGTCTGTATTTGTGTGTCTCACCTGTGTCTTGTCTGTATTTGTGTGTCTCACCTGGGTCTTTCCTGTATCTGTGTGTCTCACCTGGGTCTTGCCTGTATCTATGAGTTTCAACTGGGTCTTGTCTGTATTTGTGTGTCTCACCTGTGTCTTGTCTGTATATGTGTGTCTCACCTGCGTCTTGTCTGTATCTGTGTGTCTGACCTATGTCTTGTCTGTATCTGTGTGTCTCACCTGCGTCTTGTCTGTATCTGTGTGTCTGACCTATGTCTTGTCTGTATCTGTGTGTCTAACCTGCGTCTTGTCTATATCTGTGCGTCTGACCTGTGTCTTGCCTATATCTGTGTGTCTGACTTGTGTATTGTCTGTATCTGTGTGTCTCACCTGTGTCTTGTCTGTACCTGTGTGTCTCATCTGTATCTGTGTCTCTCACCTGGGTCTTGCCTGTATCTGTGTGTCTCACCTGGGTCTTGTCTGTATCTGTGTGTCTCACCTGGGTCTTGCCTGTATCTGTTTGTGTCACCTGTGTCTTGCCTGTATCTGTGTGTCTCACCTGGGTCTTGTCTGTGTGTCTCACCTGTGTCTTGTCTGTATTTGTGTATCTCATCTGTGTGTCTCACCTGGGTCTTGTCTGTATCTGTGTCTCACCTGTGTCTTGCCTTTATTTGTGTGTCTCAACTGTATCTGTGTGTCTCACCTGGGTCTTGTTTGTATCTGTGTGTCTCACCAGTGTCTTGTCTGTATCTGTTTGTCTCACCTGGGTCTTGCCTGTATCTTTGTGTCTCACCTGGGTCTTGTCTGTATCTGTGTGTCTCACCTGGGTCTTGCCTGTATCTGTGTCTCACCTGGGTCTTGCCTGTATCTGTGTGTCTCACCTGGGTCTTGCCTGTATCTGTGTGTCTCACCTGGGTCTTGTCTGTATTTGTGTGTCTCACCTGGGTCTTGTCTGTATCTTTGTGTCTCACCTGGGTCTTGTCTGTATCTGTATGTCTCACATGTGTCTTGCCTGTATCTGTGTGTCTCACGGTGCACCCAGTGCAATAATTTCTATTTATAATCATGAACCTCTTTAGGATCTTTTATGTTTGTACCTTTCTGTATCTTTTTAATTATTTTTTTAAACAAACTTTATTAAAGAAATAAAAGGAGTGTATATAAACAGAGGTAATTAAACAAATCTGTATGCCAAATATATATCTAAAGTCCAAAGTCTTGTATTACACTTTGAATACAGAAATAAGGGAACATAAAGCAGGCTGGTAATCTGATATCTATGTTCAATAAAGAGATCGGTCTGAAATGTTTATTTGCCGGTTTACCAGTATTAGGGAGCACCACTTTTTGGTCTTCTCACTTTGGGAAGTGTGGCAATTTGCATGAATCATTAAAGAGGTTGAGCATATGGGGGATTAACGTGGACTGGTATAGTTTATAGTATTTAGGGGTGAATCTGTCAGGACCTTTAGGGAGGTCAGTGATTGCTTGTGCCATTCCTTCAGCAGTTATAAGAGTCTAAAAACTCAGAAAAGTCCTTATTGAGAGTAGGAAATTGTAAGCCTTGCATATACTGTAGGCTTGAATCAGTCGCTGTTGTGCCCTCTAAGCTATTAATATCTGGACTATTTTTGTCTATGTGGTAAAGGTGCTATGGTACTTTTGGAAAGCATTGGCTATTTGCACATTATCTTTCAGGATGGTGCCATCAGGGGCTTTAATAGAATAGACTAGCGCTTTAAGCTGTTTTTGGTGAATTGCTCAAGCCAGCAATTTCCCAGGATTATTTTCCTACTCAAAGTACTGTTTGAAGAATAAAACTCTGCGTTGGTGAAACTCTAGTAAATGTTGTTTAAGATCTGATCTGTAAAACATAAAATATACTCATTAAACCAAGGTATAACAATAGGGGCAGTAACGCCCTACTGAAAAATACATAAAATATACTCATTAAACAAAGGTATAACAATAGGGGCAGTAACGCCCTACTGAAAAAGACATAAAATATACTCATTAAACAAAGGTATAACAATAGGGGCAGTAACGCCCTACTGAAAAATACATGAAAATATACTCATTAAACCAAGGTATAACAATAAGGGCAGTAACGCCCTACTGAAAAAAAAGACATAAAATAAACTCATTAAACCAAGGTATAACAATAGGGGCAGTAACGCCCTACTGAAAAAGACATAAAATATACTCATTAAACAAAGGTATAACAATAGTGCCAGTAACGCCCTACTGAAAAAGACATAAAATATACTCATTAAACCAAGGTATAACAATAAGGGCAGTAACGCCCTACTGAAAAAAAAAGACATAAAATAAACTCATTAAACCAAGGTATAACAATAGGGGCAGTAACGCCCTACTGAAAAAGACATAAAATATACTCATTAAACAAAGGTATAACAATAGGGGCAGTAACGCCCTACTGAAAAATACATGAAAATATACTCATTAAACCAAGGTATAACAATAGGGGCAGTAACGCCCTATGGAAAAAAAAGACATAAAATATACTCATTAAACCAAGGTATAACAATAAGGGCAGTAACGCCCTACTGAAAAAGACATGAAATATACTCATTAAACAAAGGTATAACAATAGGGCCAGTAACGCGCTACTGAAAGACATAAAATATACTCATTAAACCAAGGTATAACAATAGGGGCAATAACTCCCTACTGAAAGACATAAAATATACTCATTAAACCAAGGTATAACAATAGGGGCAGTAACGCCCTACTGAAAAAGACATAAAATATACTCATTAAACCAAGGTATAACAATAAGGGCAGTAACGCCCTACTGAAAAAGACATGAAATTTACTCATTAAACCAAGGTATAACAATAAGGGCAGTAACGCCCTACTGAAAAAGACATAAAATATACTCATTAAACCAAGGTATAACAATAGGGGCAGTAACGCCCTACTGAAAGACATAAAATATACTCATTAAACCAAGGTATAACAATAGGGGCAATAACTCCCTACTGAAAGACATAAAATATACTCATTAAGCAAAGGTATAACAATAGGGGCAGTAACGCCCTACTGAAAAAGACATAAAATATACTCATTAAACAAAGGTATAACAATAGTGCAGTAACGCCCTACTGAAAAATACATGAAAATATACTCATTAAACCAAGGTATAACAATAGGGGCAGTAACGCCCTACTGAAAAAGACATAAAATATACTCATTAAACAAAGGTATAACAATAGTGCAGTAACGCCCTACTGAAAAATACATGAAAATATACTCATTAAACCAAGGTATAACAATAGGGGCAGTAACGCTCTACTGAAAAAGACATAAAATATACTCATTAAACCAAGGTATAACAATAGGGGCAGTAACGCCCTACTGAAAAAGACATAAAATATACTCATTAAACCAAGGTATAACAATAGGGGCAGTAACGCCCTACTGAAAAAGACATAAAATATACTCATTAAACCAAGGTATAACAATAGG
The DNA here is from genome assembly GCF_027579735.1 of Bombina bombina. NCBI lineage: Eukaryota > Metazoa > Chordata > Amphibia > Anura > Bombinatoridae > Bombina > Bombina bombina. Next base: position 3,496,344 of record NW_026511871.1, on the reverse strand, counting down.
GGCAGTAACGCCCTACGGAAAAAGACATAAAATATACTCATTAAACCAAGGTATAACAATATGGGCAGTAACGCCCTACTGAAAAAGACATGAAATATACTCATTAAACAAAGGTATAACAATAGGGGAAGTAACGCCCTACTGAAAGACATAAAATATACTCATTAAACCTAGGTATAACAATAGGGGCAGTAACGCCCTACTGAAAAAGACATAAAATATACTCATTAAACTAAGGTATAACAATAAGGGCAGTAACGCCCTACTGAAAAAGACATAAAATATACTCATTAAACCAAGGTATAACAATAGTGCCAGTAACGCCCTACTGAAAAAGACATAAAATATACTCATTAAACCAAGGTATAACAATAGGGGCAGTAACGCCCTACTGAAAAAGACATAAAATATACTCATTAAACAAAGGTATAACAATAGTGCCAGTAACGCCCTACTGAAAAAGACATGAAAATATACTCATTAAACCAAGGTATAACAATAAGGGCAGTAACGCCCTACTGAAAAAGACATAAAATATACTCATTAAACAAAGGTATAACAATAGGGGAACTAACGCCCTACTGAAAAATACATGAAAATATACTCATTAAACCAAGGTATAACAATAGGGGCAATAACTCCCTACTGAAAGACATAAAATATACTCATTAAGCAAAGGTATAACAATAGGGGCAGTAACGCCCTACTGAAAAAGACATAAAATATACTCATTAAACAAAGGTATAACAATAGGGGCAGTAACGCCCTACTGAAAAAGACATAAAATATACTCATTAAACCAAGGTATAACAATAGGGGCAGTAACGCCCTACTGAAAAATACATGAAATATATCATTAAACCAAGGTATAACAATAGGGGCAGTAACGCCCTACTGAAAAATACATGAAATATATTCATTAAACCAAGGTATAACAATAGGGGCAGTAACGCCCTACTGAAAAAGACATAAAATATACTCATTAAACCAACGTATAACAATAGGGGCAGTAACGCCCTACTGAAAAAGACATAAAATATACTCATTAAACCAAGGTATAACAATAGGGGCAGTAACGCCCTACTGAAAAAGACATAAAATATACTCATTAAACCAAGGTATAACAATAGGGGCAGTAACGCCCTACTGAAAAATACATGAAATATATTCATTAAACCAAGGTATAACAATAGGGGCAGTAACGCCCTACTGAAAAATACATGAAATATATTCATTAAACCAAGGTATAACAATAGGGGCAGTAACGCCCTACTGAAAAATACATGAAATATATTCATTAAACCAAGGTATAACAATAGGGGCAGTAACGCCCTACTGAAAAAGACATAAAATATACTCATTAAACCAAGGTATAACAATAGGGGCAGTAACGCCCTACTGAAAAATACATGAAATATATTCATTAAACCAAGGTATAACAATAGGGGCAGTAACGCCCTACTGAAAAAGACATGAAATATATTCATTAAACCAAGGTATAACAATAGGGGCAGTAACGCCCTACTGAAAAAGACATAAAATATACTCATTAAACCAAGGTATAACAATAGGGGCAGTAACGCCCTACTGAAAAATACATCAAATATACTCATTAAACTAAGGTATAACAATAGGGGCAGTAACGCCCTACTGAAAAAGACATAAAATATACTCATTAAACCAAGGTATAACAATAGGGGCAGTAACGCCCTACTGAAAAATACATCAAATATACTCATTAAACTAAGGTATAACAATAGGGCCAGTAACGCCCTACTGAAAAAGACATAAAATATACTCATTAAACCAAGGTATAACAATAGGGGCAATAACTCCCTACTGAAAGACATAAAATATACTCATTAAGCAAAGGTATAACAATAGGGGCAGTAACGCCCTACTGAAAAAGACATAAAATATACTCATTAAACAAAGGTATAACAATAGGGGCAGTAACGCCCTACTGAAAAAGACATAAAATATACTCATTAAACCAAGGTATAACAATAGGGGCAGTAACGCCCTACTGAAAAATACATGAAATATATTCATTAAACCAAGGTATAACAATAGGGGCAGTAACGCCCTACTGAAAAAGACATGAAATATATTCATTAAACCAAGGTATAACAATAGGGGCAGTAACGCCCTACTGAAAAAGACATAAAATATACTCATTAAACCAAGGTATAACAATAGGGGCAGTAACGCCCTACTGAAAAATACATCAAATATACTCATTAAACTAAGGTATAACAATAGGGGCAGTAACGCCCTACTGAAAAAGACATAAAATATACTCATTAAACCAAGGTATAACAATAGGGGCAGTAACGCCCTACTGAAAAATACATCAAATATACTCATTAAACTAAGGTATAACAATAGGGCCAGTAACGCCCTACTGAAAAAGACATAAAATATACTCATTAAACCAAGGTATAACAATAGGGGCAGTAACGCTCTACTGAAAAAGACATAAAATATACTCATTAAACAAAAGTTATAACAATAGGGCCAGTAACGCCCTACTGAAAAAGACATAAAATATACTCATTAAACAAAGGTATAACAATAGGGCCAGTAACGCCCTACTGAAAAAGACATAAAATATACTCATTAAACCAAGGTATAACAATAGGGGCAGTAACGCCCTACTGAAAAAGACATAAAATATACTCATTAAACAAAGGTATAACAATAGTGCCAGTAACGCCCTACTGAAAAAGACATGAAAATATACTCATTAAACCAAGGTATAACAATAAGGGCAGTAACGCCCTACTGAAAAAGACATAAAATATACTCATTAAACAAAGGTATAACAATAGGGGCACTAACGCCCTACTGAAAAATACATGAAAATATACTCATTAAACCAAGGTATAACAATAGGGGCAATAACTCCCTACTGAAAGACATAAAATATACTCATTAAGCAAAGGTATAACAATAGGGGCAGTAACGCCCTACTGAAAAAGACATAAAATATACTCATTAAACAAAGGTATAACAATAGGGGCAGTAACGCCCTACTGAAAAAGACATAAAATATACTCATTAAACCAAGGTATAACAATAGGGGCAGTAACGCCCTACTGAAAAATACATGAAATATATTCATTAAACCAAGGTATAACAATAGGGGCAGTAACGCCCTACTGAAAAAGACATAAAATATACTCATTAAACCAACGTATAACAATAGGGGCAGTAACGCCCTACTGAAAAAGACATAAAATATACTCATTAAACCAAGGTATAACAATAGGGGCAGTAACGCCCTACTGAAAAATACATGAAATATATTCATTAAACCAAGGTATAACAATAGGGGCAGTAACGCCCTACTGAAAAAGACATGAAATATATTCATTAAACCAAGGTATAACAATAGGGGCAGTAACGCCCTACTGAAAAAGACATAAAATATACTCATTAAACCAAGGTATAACAATAGGGGCAGTAACGCCCTACTGAAAAATACATCAAATATACTCATTAAACTAAGGTATAACAATAGGGGCAGTAACGCCCTACTGAAAAAGACATAAAATATACTCATTAAACCAAGGTATAACAATAGGGGCAGTAACGCCCTACTGAAAAATACATCAAATATACTCATTAAACTAAGGTATAACAATAGGGGCAGTAACGCCCTACTGAAAAAGACATAAAATATACTCATTAAACCAAGGTATAACAATAGGGGCAATAACTCCCTACTGAAAGACATAAAATATACTCATTAAGCAAAGGTATAACAATAGGGGCAGTAACGCCCTACTGAAAAAGACATAAAATATACTCATTAAACAAAGGTATAACAATAGGGGCAGTAACGCCCTACTGAAAAAGACATAAAATATACTCATTAAACCAAGGTATAACAATAGGGGCAGTAACGCCCTACTGAAAAATACATGAAATATATTCATTAAACCAAGGTATAACAATAGGGGCAGTAACGCCCTACTGAAAAAGACATGAAATATATTCATTAAACCAAGGTATAACAATAGGGGCAGTAACGCCCTACTGAAAAAGACATAAAATATACTCATTAAACCAAGGTATAACAATAGGGGCAGTAACGCCCTACTGAAAAAGACATCAAATATACTCATTAAACTAAGGTATAACAATAGGGGCAGTAACGCCCTACTGAAAAAGACATAAAATATACTCATTAAACCAAGGTATAACAATAGGGGCAGTAACGCCCTACTGAAAAATACATCAAATATACTCATTAAACTAAGGTATAACAATAGGGCCAGTAACGCCCTACTGAAAAAGACATAAAATATACTCATTAAACCAAGGTATAACAATAGGGGCAGTAACGCTCTACTGAAAAAGACATAAAATATACTCATTAAACAAAAGTTATAACAATAGGGCCAGTAACGCCCTACTGAAAAAGACATAAAATATACTCATTAAACAAAGGTATAACAATAGGGCCAGTAACGCCCTACTGAAAAAGACATAAAATATACTCATTAAACCAAGGTATAACAATAGGGGCAGTAACGCCCTACTGAAAAAGACATAAAATATACTCATTAAACAAAGGTATAACAATAGTGCCAGTAACGCCCTACTGAAAAAGACATGAAAATATACTCATTAAACCAAGGTATAACAATAAGGGGCAGTAACGCCCTACTGAAAAAGACATAAAATATACTCATTAAACAAAGGTATAACAATAGGGGCACTAACGCCCTACTGAAAAATACATGAAAATATACTCATTAAACCAAGGTATAACAATAGGGGCAATAACTCCCTACTGAAAGACATAAAATATACTCATTAAGCAAAGGTATAACAATAGGGGCAGTAACGCCCTACTGAAAAAGACATAAAATATACTCATTAAACAAAGGTATAACAATAGGGGCAGTAACGCCCTACTGAAAAAGACATAAAATATACTCATTAAACCAAGGTATAACAATAGGGGCAGTAACGCCCTACTGAAAAATACATGAAATATATTCATTAAACCAAGGTATAACAATAGGGGCAGTAACGCCCTACTGAAAAAGACATAAAATATACTCATTAAACCAACGTATAACAATAGGGGCAGTAACGCCCTACTGAAAAAGACATAAAATATACTCATTAAACCAAGGTATAACAATAGGGGCAGTAACGCCCTACTGAAAAATACATGAAATATATTCATTAAACCAAGGTATAACAATAGGGGCAGTAACGCCCTACTGAAAAAGACATGAAATATATTCATTAAACCAAGGTATAACAATAGGGGCAGTAACGCCCTACTGAAAAAGACATGAAATATATTCATTAAACCAAGGTATAACAATAGGGCAGTAACGCCCTACTGAAAAAGACATAAAATATACTCATTAAACCAAGGTATAACAATAGGGGCAGTAACGCCCTACTGAAAAATACATCAAATATACTCATTAAACGAAGGTATAACAATAGGGGCAGTAACGCCCTACTGAAAAAGACATAAAATATACTCATTAAACCAAGGTATAACAATAGGGGCAGTAACGCCCTACTGAAAAATACATCAAATATACTCATTAAACTAAGGTATAACAATAGGGCCAGTAACGCCCTACTGAAAAAGACATAAAATATACTCATTAAACCAAGGTATAACAATAGGGGCAATAACTCCCTACTGAAAGACATAAAATATACTCATTAAGCAAAGGTATAACAATAGGGGCAGTAACGCCCTACTGAAAAAGACATAAAATATACTCATTAAACAAACGTATAACAATAGGGGCAGTAACGCCCTACTGAAAAAGACATAAAATATACTCATTAAACCAAGGTATAACAATAGGGGCAGTAACGCCCTACTGAAAAATACATGAAATATATTCATTAAACCAAGGTATAACAATAGGGGCAGTAACGCCCTACTGAAAAAGACATGAAATATATTCATTAAACCAAGGTATAACAATAGGGGCAGTAACGCCCTACTGAAAAAGACATAAAATATACTCATTAAACCAAGGTATAACAATAGGGGCAGTAACGCCCTACTGAAAAATACATCAAATATACTCATTAAACTAAGGTATAACAATAGGGGCAGTAACGCCCTACTGAAAAAGACATAAAATATACTCATTAAACCAAGGTATAACAATAGGGGCAGTAACGCCCTACTGAAAAATACATCAAATATACTCATTAAACTAAGGTATAACAATAGGGCCAGTAACGCCCTACTGAAAAAGACATAAAATATACTCATTAAACCAAGGTATAACAATAGGGGCAGTAACGCTCTACTGAAAAAGACATAAAATATACTCATTAAACAAAAGTTATAACAATAGGGCCAGTAACGCCCTACTGAAAAAGACATAAAATATACGCATTAAACAAAGGTATAACAATAGGGCCAGTAACGCCCTACTGAAAAAGACATAAAATATACTCATTAAACCAAGGTATAACAATAGGGGCAGTAACGCCCTACTGAAAAAGACATGAAATATACTCATTAAACCAAGGTATAACAATAGGGGCAGTAACGCTCTACTGAAAAAGACGTAAAATATACTCATTAAACCAAGGTATAACAATAGGGGCAGTAACGCTCTACTGAAAAAGACATAAAATATACTCATTAAACCAAGGTATAACAATAGGGGCAGTAACGCTCTACTGAAAAAGACATAAAATATACTCATTAAACAAAAGTTATAACAATAGGGCCAGTAACGCCCTACTGAAAAAGACATAAAATATACTCATTAAACAAAGGTATAACAATAGGGCCAGTAACGCCCTACTGAAAAAGACATGAAATATACTCATTAAACCAAGGTATAACAATAGGGGCAGTAAAGCTCTACTGAAAAAGACGTAAAATATACTCATTAAACCAAGGTATAACAATAGGGGCAGTAACGCCCTACTGAAAAAGACATAAAATATACTCATTAAACCAAGGTATAACAATAGGGGCAATAACGCTCTACTGAAAAAGACATGAAATATACTCATTAAACCAAGGTATAACAATAGGGGAAGTAACGCCCTACTGAAAAAGACATAAAATATACTCATTAAACCAAGGTATAACAATAGGGGCAGTAACGCCCTATTGAAAAAGACATGAAATATACTCATTAAACAAAGGTATAAAAATAGTGCCAGTAACGCCCTACTGAAAAAGACATGAAATATACTCATTAAACAAAGGTATAACAATAGGGCCAGTAACGCCCTACTGAAAAAGACATGAAATATACTCATTAAACCAACGTATAACAATAGGGGCAGTAACGCCCTACTGAAAAAGACATAAAATATACTCATTAAACAAAGGTATAACAATAGGGGCAGTAACGCCCTACTGAAAAAGACATAAAATATACTCATTAAACCAAGGTATAACAATAGGGGCAGTAACGCCCTACTGAAAAATACATGAAATATATTCATTAAACCAAGGTATAACAATAGGGGCAGTAACGCCCTACTGAAAAAGACATGAAATATATTCATTAAACCAAGGTATAACAATAGGGGCAGTAACGCCCTACTGAAAAAGACATAAAATATACTCATTAAACCAAGGTATAACAATAGGGGCAGTAACGCCCTACTGAAAAATACATCAAATATACTCATTAAACTAAGGTATAACAATAGGGGCAGTAACGCCCTACTGAAAAAGACATAAAATATACTCATTAAACCAAGGTATAACAATAGGGGCAGTAACGCCCTACTGAAAAATACATCAAATATACTCATTAAACTAAGGTATAACAATAGGGCCAGTAACGCCCTACTGAAAAAGACATAAAATATACTCATTAAACCAAGGTATAACAATAGGGGCAGTAACGCTCTACTGAAAAAGACATAAAATATACTCATTAAACAAAAGTTATAACAATAGGGCCAGTAACGCCCTACTGAAAAAGACATAAAATATACTCATTAAACAAAGGTATAACAATAGGGCCAGTAACGCCCTACTGAAAAAGACATAAAATATACTCATTAAACCAAGGTATAACAATAGGGGCAGTAACGCCCTACTGAAAAAGACATGAAATATACTCATTAAACCAAGGTATAACAATAGGGGCAGTAACGCTCTACTGAAAAAGACGTAAAATATACTCATTAAACCAAGGTATAACAATAGGGGCAGTAACGCTCTACTGAAAAAGACATAAAATATACTCATTAAACCAAGGTATAACAATAGGGGCAGTAACGCTCTACTGAAAAAGACATAAAATATACTCATTAAACAAAAGTTATAACAATAGGGCCAGTAACGCCCTACTGAAAAAGACATAAAATATACTCATTAAACAAAGGTATAACAATAGGGCCAGTAACGCCCTACTGAAAAAGACATGAAATATACTCATTAAACCAAGGTATAACAATAGGGGCAGTAAAGTTCTACTGAAAAAGACGTAAAATATACTCATTAAACCAAGGTATAACAATAGGGGCAGTAACGCCCTACTGAAAAAGACATAAAATATACTCATTAAACCAAGGTATAACAATAGGGGCAATAACGCTCTACTGAAAAAGACATGAAATATACTCATTAAACCAAGGTATAACAATAGGGGAAGTAACGCCCTACTGAAAAAGACATAAAATATACTCATTAAACCAAGGTATAACAATAGGGGCAGTAACGCCCTATTGAAAAAGACATGAAATATACTCATTAAACCAAGGTATAAAAATAGTGCCAGTAACGCCCTACTGAAAAAGACATGAAATATACTCATTAAACAAAGGTATAACAATAGGGCCAGTAACGCCCTACTGAAAAAGACATGAAATATACTCATTAAACCAACGTATAACAATAGGGGCAGTAACGCCCTACTGAAAAAGACATAAAATATACTCATTAAACAAAGGTATAACAATAGGGGCAGTAACGCCCTACTGAAATAGACATGAAATATACTCATTAAACAAAGGTATAACAATAGGGGCAGTAACGCCCTACTGAAATAGACATGAAATATACTCATTAAACCAAGGTATAACAATAGTGCAGTAACGCCCTACTGAAAAAGACATAAAATATACTCATTAAACAACGGTATAACAATAGGGGCAGTAACGCCCTACTGAAAAAGACATGAAATATACTCATTAAACAAAGGTATAACAATAGGGGCAGTAACGCCCTACTGAAATAGACATGAAATATACTCATTAAACCAAGGTACAACAATAGTGCAGTAACGCCCTACTGAAAAAGACATAAAATATACTCATTAAACAACGGTATAACAATAGGGGCAGTAACGCCCTACTGAAAAAGACATGAAATATACTCATTAAACTAAGGTATAACAATAGTGCAGTAACGCCCTACTGAAAAAGACATAAAATATACTCATTAAACCAAGGTATAACAATAGGGGCAATAATGCCCTACTGAAAAAGACATGAAATATACTCATTAAACTAAGGTATAACAATAGGGGCAGTAACGCGCTACTGAAAAAGACATAAAATATACTCATTAAACTAAGGTATAACAATAGGGCCAGTAACGCGCTACTGAAAAAGACATAAAATATATTCATTAAACAAAGGTATAACAATAGGGGCAGTAACGCCCTACTGAAAAAGACATAAAATATACTCATTAAACAAAGGTATAACAATAGGGGCAGTAACGCCCTACTGAAAAAGACATAAAATATACTCATTAAACAAAGGTATAACAATAGGGGCAGTAACGCCCTACTGAAAAAGACATAAAATATACTCATTAAACAAAGGTATAACAATAGGGGCAGTAACGCCCTACTGAAAAAGACATAAAATATACTTATTAAACAAAGGTATAACAATAGGGGCAGTAACGCCCTACTGAAAAAGACATAAAATATACTCATTAAACCAAGGTATAACAATAGGGGCAGTAACGTGCTACTGAAAGACATAAAATATACTCATTAAACAAAGGAATAACAATAGGGGCAGTAACGCCCTACTGAAAAAGACATGAAATATACTCATTAAACAAAGGTATAACAATAGAGGCAGTAACGCCCTACTGAAGAAGACATAAAATATATTCATTAAACCAAGGTATAAACAATATGGGCAGTAACGCCCTACTGAAAAAGACAGTAAATATACTCATTAAACAAAGGTATAACAATAGGGGCAGTAACGCCCTATTGAAAAAGACATGAAATAATACTCATTAAACAAAGATATAACAATATGGGCAGTAACGCCCTACTGAAAAAGACATGAAATATACTCATTAAACAAAGGTATAACAATAGGGGCAGTAACGCCCCTATTGAAAAAGACATAAAATATACTCATTAAACAAAGGTATAACAATAGGGGCACTAACGCCCTATTGAAAAAGACATGAAATATACTCATTAAACAAAGGTATAACAATAGGGGCAGTAACGCCCTATTGAAAAAGACATAAAATATACTCATTAAACCAAGGTATAACAATAGGGGCAGTAACGCCCTACTGAAAAAGACATAAAATATACTCATTAAACAAAGGTATAACAATATGGGCAGTAACGCCCTACTGAAAAAGACATAAAATATACTCATTAAACCAAGGTATAACAATAGGGGCAGTAACGCCCTACTGAAAAAGACATAAAATATACTCATTAAACCAAGGTATAACAATTGGGGCAGTAACGCCCTACTGAAAAAGACATAAAATATACTCATTAAACCAAGGTATAACAAAAGGGGCAGTAACGCCCTACTGAAAAAGACATAAAATATACTCATTAAACCAAGGTATAACAATAGGGGCAGTAACGCCCTACTGAAAAAGACATAAAATATACTCATTAAACAAAGGTATAACAATAGGGGCAGTAACGCCCTACTGAAAAAGACATAAAATATACTCATTAAACAAAGGTATAACAATAGGGGAAGCAACGCCCTACTGAAAAAGACATAAAATATACTCATAAAACCAAGGTATAACAATAGGGGCAGTAACGCCCTACTGAAAAAGACATAAAATATACTCATTAAACCAAGGTATAACAATAGGGGCAGTAACGCCCTACTGAAAAATACATAACATATACTCATTAAACCAAGGTATAACAATAGTGCCAGTAACGCTCTACTGAAAAAGACATAAAATATACTCATTAAACCAAGGTATAACAATAGGGGCAGTAACGCTCTACTGAAAAAGACATGAAATATACTCATTAAACCAAGGTATAACAATATGGGCAGTAACGCCCTACGGAAAAATACATGAAATATACTCATTAAACCAAGGTATAACAATATGGGCAGTAACGCCCTACTGAAAAAGACATGAAATATACTCATTAAACCAAGGTATAACAATATGGGCAGTAACGCCCTACTGAAAAAGACATAAAATATATTAATTAAACCAAGGTATAACAATAGGGCCAGTACCGCGCTACTGAAAGACATAAAATATACTCATTAAACCAAGGTATAACAATAGGGGCAGTAACGCGCTACTGAAAAAGACATAAAATATACTCATTAAACCAAGTTATAACAATAGGGGCAGTAACGCCCTAATGAAAAATACATAAAATATAGTAATTAAACCAAGGTATAACAATATGGGCAGTAACACCCTACTGAAAAAGACATGAAATATACTCATTAAACCAAGGTATAACAATATGGGCAGTAACGCCCTACTGAAAAAGACATAAAATATACTCATTAAACCAAGGTATAACAATAGGGCCAGTAACGCCCTACTGAAAAAGACATGAAATATACTCATTAAACCAAGGTATAACAATAGGGGCAGTAACGCCCTACTGAAAAAGACCTAAAATATACTCATTAAACCAAGGTATAACAATAGGGGCAGTAACGCCATACTGAAAAAGACATAAACTATACTCATTAAACAAAGGTATAACAATAGGGGCAGTAACGCTCTACTGAAAAATACATAAACTATACTCATTAAACAAAGGTATAACAATATGGGCAGTAACGCCCTACTGAAAAAGACATGAAATATACTCATTAAACCAAGGTATAACGATAGGGGCAGTAACGCGCTACTGAAAGACATAAAATATACTCATTAAACCAAGGTATAACAATAGGGGCAGTAACGCGCTACTGAAAAAGACATAAAATATACTCATTAAACTAAGGTATAACAATAGGGCCAGTAACGCGCTACTGAAAAAGACATAAAATATATTCATTAAACAAAGGTATAACAATAGGGGCAGTAACGCCCTACTGAAAAAGACATAAAATATACTCATTAAACAAAGGTATAACAATAGGGGCAGTAACGCCCTACTGAAAAAGACATAAAATATACTCATTAAACCAAGGTATAACAATAGGGGCAGTAACGTGCTACTGAAAGACATAAAATATACTCATTAAACAAAGGAATAACAATAGGGGCAGTAACGCCCTACTGAAAAAGACATGAAATATACTCATTAAACAAAGGTATAACAATAGAGGCAGTAACGCCCTACTGAAGAAGACATAAAATATATTCATTAAACCAAGGTATAACAATATGGGCAGTAACGCCCTACTGAAAAAGACAGTAAATATACTCATTAAACAAAGGTATAACAATAGGGGCAGTAACGCCCTATTGAAAAAGACATGAAATATACTCATTAAACAAAGATATAACAATATGGGCAGTAACGCCCTACTGAAAAAGACATGAAATATACTCATTAAACAAAGGTATAACAATAGGGGCAGTAACGCCCTACTGAAAAAGACAGTAAATATACTCATTAAACAAAGGTATAACAATAGGGGCAGTAACGCCCTATTGAAAAAGACATAAAATATACTCATTAAACAAAGGTATAACAATAGGGGCACTAACGCCCTATTGAAAAAGACATGAAATATACTCATTAAACAAAGGTATAACAATAGGGGCAGTAACGCCCTATTGAAAAAGACATAAAATATACTCATTAAACCAAGGTATAACAATAGGGGCAGTAACGCCCTACTGAAAAAGACATAAAATATACTCATTAAACAAAGGTATAACAATATGGGCAGTAACGCCCTACTGAAAAAGACATAAAATATACTCATTAAACCAAGGTATAACAATAGGGGCAGTAACGCCCTACTGAAAAAGACATAAAATATACTCATTAAACCAAGGTATAACAATTGGGGCAGTAACGCCCTACTGAAAAAGACATAAAATATACTCATTAAACCAAGGTATAACAATAGGGGCAGTAACGCCCTACTGAAAAAGACATAAAATATACTCATTAAACCAAGATATAACAATAGGGGCAGTAACGCCCTACTGAAAAAGACATAAAATATACTCATTAAACAAAGGTATAACAATAGGGGAAGTAACGCCCTACTGAAAAAGACATAAAATATACTCATAAAACCAAGGTATAACAATAGGGGCAGTAACGCCCTACTGAAAAAGACATAAAATATACTCATTAAACCAAGGTATAACAATAGGGGCAGTAACGCTCTACTGAAAAAGACATGAAATATACTCATTAAACCAAGGTATAACAATATGGGCAGTAACGCCCTACGGAAAAATACATGAAATATACTCATTAAACCAAGGTATAACAATATGGGCAGTAACGCCCTACTGAAAAAGACATAAAATATATTAATTAAACCAAGGTATAACAATAGGGCCAGTAACGCGCTACTGAAAGACATACAATATACTCATTAAACCAAGGTATAACAATAGGGGCAGTAACGCGCTACTGAAAAAGACATAAAATATACTCATTAAACCAAGTTATAACAATAGGGGCAGTAATGCCCTACTGAAAAAGACATAAAATATACTCATTAAACCAAGGTATAACAATAGGGGCAGTAACGCCCTAATGAAAAATACATAAAATATAGTAATTAAACCAAGGTATAACAATATGGGCAGTAACGCCCTACTGAAAAAGACATGAAATATACTCATTAAACCAAGGTATAACAATATGGGCAGTAACGCCCTACTGAAAAAGACATAAAATATACTCATTAAACCAAGGTATAACAATAGGGCCAGTAACGCCCTACTGAAAAAGACATGAAATATACTCATTAAACCAAGGTATAACAATAGGGGCAGTAACGCCCTACTGAAAAAGACCTAAAATATACTCATTAAACCAAGGTATAACAATAGGGGCAGTAACGCCCTACTGAAAAAGACATAAACTATACTCATTAAACAAAGGTATAACAATAGGGGCAGTAACGCTCTACTGAAAAATACATAAACTATACTCATTAAACAAAGGTATAACAATATGGGCAGTAACGCCCTACTGAAAAAGACATGAAATATACTCATTAAACCAAGGTATAACAATAGGGGCAATAACGCTCTACTGAAAAAGACATAAAATATACTCATTAAACCAAGGTATAACAATAGGGGCAATAACGCTCTACTGAAAAAGACATAAAATATACTCATTAAACCAAGGTATAACAATAGGGGCAATAACGCTCTACTGAAAAAGACATAAAATATACTCATTAAACCAAGGTATAACAATAGGGGCAATAACGCCCTACTGAAAAAGACATGAAATATACTCATTAAACCAAGGTATAACAATAGGGGCAGTAACGCCCTACTGAAAAATACATAAAATATACTCATTAAACCAAGGTATAACAATAGGGCAGTAACGCCCTACTGAAAAAGACATAAAATATACTCATTAAACCAAGGTATAACAACAGGGGCAGTAACGCCCTACTGAAAAAGACAGTGAATATAGCAGTATTATATTTGTTATTGTTATTACATATTCTAACATTAGGGATAAACCTAAACCACAGCACACAGATACCCTCATCAACATGAGGGGTGCAGCAGCACACACAGGGCTAGATAACGAGTGGAGCTCAAACGTTTGTGACTGAGCGATAAGTGGTTTATCGCTGGGGTTTGCACTCGTCGGGCATACCGCTTGTATTACGAGTTGAATGTGAGTGCAATTGCGTTTTACTTTAAAATGATTATGAGACTTCAGGGCTCTGATTAACTGTTTAGCAAAACATAAAAGTCGCACAAAACATTTTGTAAATTCATTAGAAAGTACAGTTACACTCACAATAACACCATCTAATACAAATTATTTTACAAATATTACACAGAAAAGTTATAAAGGCTCAAACATATGAAATCTTAGGAGTTAGAACAAAAAAGGCAGGCAAAGGGCTTTAACATAAACATATATACAGTACATGTCTAAATATGTATATTATGTATGCATGTGTATGTATATATATATTTATATGTGTGTACATATGTATTTATGTGTGTATATATATATATATTTATATGTGTGTACATATGTATTTATGTACGTATATATATATTTATATGTGTGTACATATGTATTTATGTATGTATATATGTATTTACAGACATCTATACACAAACACATAAATACATATGTACACATATATAGACACACATAATAAATATATATTTATATGTGTGTACATATGTATTTATGTGTGTATATATGTATTTACAGACATCTATACACAAACACATAAATACATATGTACACATATATAGACACACATAATAAATATATATATATATATGTGTGTACATATGTATTTATGTGTGTATATATGTATTTACAGACATCTATACACAAACACATAAATACAGTACATGTCTAAATATGTATATTATGTATGGATGTGTACTACTGGCCAGACTCTGTGTATATGTTACCGTTACTGGCCAGACTCTGTGTATACATTACCGTTACTGGCCAGACTCTGTGTATACGTTACCACTACTGGCCAGACTCTGTGTATACGTTACCACTACTGGCCAGACTCTGTGTATACGTTACCACTACTGGTCAGACTCTGTGTATAAGTTACTGTTACTGGCCAGACTCTGTGTATACGTTACCGTTACTGGCCAGACTCTGTGTATATATGTAACACTACTGGCCAGACTCTGTGTATACTTTACCGTTACTGGCCAGACTCTGTGTATACGTTACCGTTACTGGCCAGACTCTGTGTATATGTTACCACTACTGGCCAGACTCTGTGTATACGTTACCGATACTGGCCAGACTCTGTGTATACGTTACCGCTACTAGTTTCAGGGCCACGCTCCTTCCTCAGGTGTAACTGCCAGAGTCAATCGCTCCGATTTAACAGACAGCACTTGCCTAAATGACCAATAGGCTTCTACTGAGTGAGAGTCTTCAAATACTTATGTGTTCTTAAATGTTATTAAAAACATAGCTCTACTATATACAAATAGTCTCATAATAGAGTAACAAATAATAATAAAATAAAAATTATAGCTCTATTATATACAAATAGTCTCATAATAGAGTAACAAATAATAATAAAATAAAAATTATAGCTCTATTATATACAAATATTCTCATAATAGAGTAACAAATAATAAAAAAATAAAAATTATAGCTCTACTATATACATATATTCTCATAATAGAGTAACAATAAAAAAATTATAGCTCTATTATATACAAATATTCTCATAAAAAAAAAAAAGGAAAATATAAAATGTAAAATAATAATAGCATACACCGCAAATAACAAAGGCATATACATGATATATATATATATATATATATATATATATATATACGTTTAAAAATAACCTTATGCTTTTTGATTGCACCTTTTTTAAAACATTTTTTATATACTGTTATGGTATAGCCCGGATATCGAGGGTTAATACCAGGTCCTCCTCCTCGTATAACACTGCTTGTTCCATTCTGTTGCTTTTAGGGTCACTGTACTGGGACATGCGTTGCCCCCAACTTGTAAATCCCCGGAACGGTGTCTCTTGTAGCTGTCCTTCTGGCTGTGGGAACAATCCCGCCGCTGCCACCACTTGTTATGGTATAGCCCGGATATCGAGGGTTAATACCAGATGAAAGATGCCCTTAATACGGCAATAGCAACACACAAACCCAGTTAATACACCAAACGGGGAAAATACACAAAATCCTTCTCTCCTGGAACAGGCAAAAGAATAACCCAAAGTAGCAATTCCCCCCAAACACGAGACCAAGCTCCCTCTTGAGGGTACAACAGGAATCTCTTTATTGAGGGCTACATGCCCGGCATTTAAGCAGGTCTCCCACCTGGTGGACAAGTATAGTACATTAGCCAATCGCAGTGACTCAGGCATAAATGCTCCCTTTGGTACCAGCAGTGAACCCCTCCTCCCTATCTTGGAGATAATTGGGAAGAAATCCAACTATCTCCATGGCTCCATGGCTAGAGGAAAACGCCCTTTTACAGGATACAATAAAGATACATTGCATAAACAATTAGACAATCAAACACAAGAAAACAATTGTCTATTCACAGGTAAAACAGATTAACATATCAAGTTAATTAACTGGGGAAGAAAGTTTACTCAGACAATCTGATGTTGGGCAGTCTAGTTAACATATCACATAGGAACACAATCAGTTTACCCAGACAGACTCTTGAGACACAATCAGATCAGAAACGTAAATAAAATACATCTTATTACAGAATATAATAACAGCTCTTATTAGCTATAAAGTCTTTTATGCCCACTTGGCTTATAGAGTCACAATTGCTCCCACAAGGGGCACTCACACCCTGTACCCATCCTGTATTTATGGATTCAGGGTGACATGGACATAAGACAGAGTTATGAAAGTACATGGGGTGTCCAGCATATAAAATTCCCCATTTCCATGCTGTCTCTGGGTATCCTTAAGCCCATGTACCTCCAGCCCAAAGAATGTTCCATAACAGGCCCTCCAATGTACAGTGGCGAGATTGGTCTCGGAGTCGTCACATCTACATATTCTTAATTTAGCAGTTACTTTTCTACTTAATTCCTTGTTAAAATTGGACTTATTTTTGTGTTGTTATATTTCCAATAAGTCCAAATTTAACAAGGAATTAAGTAGAAAAGTAACTGCTAAATTAAGAATATGTATATAAAAAATGTTTTAAAAAAGGTGCAATCAAAAAGCACAAGGTTATTTTTAAACGTCTATATATATATCATGTATATGCCTTTGTTATTTGCGGTGTATGCTATTATTATTTTACATTTTATATTTTCCATTTCTTTTTATGAGAATATTTGTATATAATAGAGCTATAATTTTTATTTTATTATTATTTGTTACTCTATTATGAGAATATATGCATATAGTAGAGCTATGTCTTTAATAACATTTAAGAACACATAAGTATTTGAAGACTCTCACTCAGTAGAAGCCTATTGGTCATTTAGGCAAATGCTGTCTGTTAAATAGGAGCGATTGCCTCTGTTAGTTACACCTGAGAAAGGGGCGTGGCCCTGAAACTAGTATCGGTAACGTATACACAGAGTCTGGCCAGTAGCGGTAACGTATACACAGAGTCTGGCCAGTAACTGTAACATATACACAGAGTCTGGCCAGTAGTGGTAATGTATACACAGAGTCTGGCCAGTAGTGGTAATGTATACACAGAGTCTGGCCAGTAGTGATAACGTATACAAAGAGTCTGGCCAGTAACGGTAATGTATACACAGAGTCTGGCCAGTAGTTGTAACGTATACACAGAGTCTGGCCAGTAACGGTAACGTATACACAGAGTCTGGCCAGTAGTGGTAATGTATACACAGAGTCTGGCCAGTAACGGTAACGTATACACAGAGTCTGGCCAGTAACTGTAACGTATACACAGAGTCTGGCCAGTAACGGTAACGTATACACAGAGTCTGGCCAGTAACGGTAACGTATACACAGAGTCTGGCCAGTAGGGGTAACATATACACAGAGTCTGGCCAGTAACGGTAATGTATACACAGAGTCTGGCCAGTAGTGGTAACGTATACACAGAGTCTGGCCAGTAGCGGTAATGTATACACAGAGTCTGGCCAGTAGCGGTAATGTATACAGAGAGTCTGGCCAGTAACGGTAACGTATACACAGAGTCTGGCCAGTAACGGTAACGTATACACAGAGTCTGGCCAGTAATGGTAACGTATACACAGAGTCTGGCCAGTAACGGTAACGTATACACAGAGTCTGGCCAGTAACGGTAACGTATACACAGTCTGGCCAGTAACGGTAACGTATACACAGAGTCTGGCCAGTAACGGTAACGTATACACAGAGTCTGGCCAGTAGGGGTAACATATACACAGAGTCTGGCCAGTAACGGTAACGTATACACAGAGTCTGGCCAGTAACGGTAATGTATACACAGAGTCTGGCCAGTAACGGTAACGTATACACAGAGTCTGGCCAGTAACGGTAACGTATACACAGAGTCTGGCCAGTAGGGGTAACATATACACAGAGTCTGGCCAGTAACGGTAACGTATACACAGAGTCTGGCCAGTAACGGTAACGTATACACAGAGTCTGGCCAGTAACGGTAACGTATACACAGAGTCTGACCAGTAACGGTAACGTATACACAGAGTCTGGCCAGTAGCGGTAACGTATACACAGAGTCTGGCCAGTAACGGTAACGTATACACAGAGTCTGGCCAGTAGCGGTAACGTATACACAGAGTCAAGCCAGTAGCGGTAACGTATACACAGAGTCTGGCCAGTAACGGTAACGTATACACAGAGTCTGGCCAGTAACTGTAACGTATACACAGTCTGGCCAGTAACGGTAACGTATACACAGAGTCTGGCCAGTAACGGTAACGTATACACAGAGTCTGGCCAGTAACGGTAACGTATACACAGAGTCTGGCCAGTAGTGGTAATGTATACACAGTGTCTGGCCAGTAGTGGTAATGTATACACAGAGTCTGGCCAGTAACGGTAACGTATACACAGTCTGGCCAGTAACGGTAACATATACACAGAGTCTGGCCAGTAACGGTAACGTATACACAAAGTCTTGCCAGTAACGGTAACGTATACACAGAGTCTGGCCAGTAACGGTAACGTATACACAGAGTCTGGCCAGTAACGGTAACGTATACACAGTCTGGCCAGTAACGGTAACGTATACACAGAGTCTGGCCAGTAACGGTAACGTATACACAGAGTCTGGCCAGTAACGGTAACGTATACACAGAGTCTGGCCAGTAACGGTAACGTATACACAGAGTCTGGCCAGTAACGGTAACGTATACACAGTCTGGCCAGTAACGGTAACGTATACACAGAGTCTGGCCAGTAACGGTAACGTATACACAGTCTGGCCAGTAACGGTAACGTATACACAGAGTCTGGCCAGTAACGGTAACGTATACACAGAGTCTGGTCAGTAGTGGTAATGTATACACAGAGTCTGGCCAGTAGCGGTAACGTATACACAGAGTCTGGTCAGTAGGGGTAACGTATACACAGAGTCTGGCCAGTAGCGGTAACGTATACACAGAGTCTGGTCAGTAACGGTAACGTATACACAGAGTCTGGCCAGTAGCGGTAACGTATACACAGAGTCTGGTCAGTAACGGTAACGTATACACAGAGTCTGGCCAGTAGCGGTAACGTATACACAGAGTCTGGCCAGTAACGGTAACGTATACACAGAGTCTGGCCAGTAGCGGTAATGTATACAAAGAGTCTGGCCAGTAGCGGTAACGTATACACAGAGTCTGGTCAGTAGGGGTAACGTATACACAGAGTCTGGCCAGTAGCGGTAACGTATACACAGAGTCTGGTCAGTAGGGGTAACGTATACACAGAGTCTGGCCAGTAGCGGTAACGTATACACAGAGTCTGGCCAGTAGCGGTAACGTATACACAGAGTCTGGCCAGTAACGGTAACGTATACACAGAGTCTGGTCAGTAGGGGTAACGTATACACAGAGTCTGGCCAGTAGCGGTAACGTATACACAGAGTCTGGTCAGTAGGGGTAAAGTATACACAGAGTCTGGCCAGTAGCGGTAACGTATACACAGAGTCTGGCCAGTAACGGTAACGTATACACAGAGTCTGGTCAGTAGTGGTAATGTATGCACAGAGTCTGGCCAGTAGCGGTAACGTATACACAGAGTCTGGCCAGTATCGGTAACGTATACACAGAGTCTGGTCAGTAGTGGTAATGTATACACAGAGTCTGGCCAGTAGCGGTAACGTATACACAGAGTCTGGTCAGTAGGGGTAACGTATACACAGAGTCTGGCCAGTAGCGGTAACGTATACACAGAGTCTGGTCAGTAGGGGTAACGTATACACAGAGTCTGGCCAGTAGCGGTAACGTATACACAGAGTCTGGTCAGTAACGGTAACGTATACACAGAGTCTGGCCAGTAGCGGTAACGTATACACAGAGTCTGGCCAGTAACGGTAACGTATACACAGAGTCTGGCCAGTAGCGGTAATGTATACACAGAGTCTGGCCAGTAGCGGTAACGTATACACAGAGTCTGGTCAGTAGGGGTAACGTATACACAGAGTCTGGCCAGTAGCGGTAACGTATACACAGAGTCTGGTCAGTAGGGGTAACGTATACACAGAGTCTGGCCAGTAGCGGTAACGTATGCACAGAGTCTGGCCAGTAGCGGTAACGTATACACAGAGTCTGGCCAGTAGCGGTAACGTATACACAGAGTCTGGCCAGTAACGGTAACGTATACACAGAGTCTGGTCAGTAGGGGTAACGTATACACAGAGTCTGGCCAGTAGCGGTAACGTATACACAGAGTCTGGTCAGTAGGGGTAACGTATACACAGAGTCTGGCCAGTAGCGGTAACGTATACACAGAGTCTGGTCAGTAACGGTAACGTATACACAGAGTCTGGCCAGTAGCGGTAACGTATACACAGAGTCTGGCCAGTAGCGGTAACGTATACACAGAGTCTGGCCAGTAGCGGTAACGTATACACAGAGTCTGGCCAGTAACGGTAACGTATACACAGAGTCTGGCCAGTAGCGGTAACGTATACACAGAGTCTGGTCAGTAGGGGTAACGTATACACAGAGTCTGGCCAGTAGCGGTAACGTATACACAGAGTCTGGCCAGTAGCGGTAACGTATACACAGAGTCTGGCCAGTAGCGGTAACGTATATACAGAGTCTGGCCAGTAGCGGTAACGTATACACAGAGTCTGGCCAGTAGCGGTAACGTATACACAGAGTCTGGCCAGTAGGTGTAACGTATACACAGAGTCTGGCCAGTAGCGGTAACGTATACACAGAGTCTGGCCAGTAGGGGTAACGTATACACAGAGTCTGGCCAGTAGCGGTAACGTATACACAGAGTCTGGCCAGTAGCGGTAACGTATACACAGAGTCTGGCCAGTAACGGTAACGTATACACAGAGTCTGGCCAGTAGCGGTAACGTATACACAGAGTCTGGCCAGTAGGGGTAACGTATACACAGTCTGGCCAGTAGGGGTAACGTATACACAGAGTCTGGTCAGGCAAGTGTTTGCAGCTTCTCTCGCTCTTTATCAGAGTACTATATGATTTTTAGTTTTTTAAAGGTTCTTATACTTGTGATTTAACACTGCATATTTGTATGTTGTACATTTGTATATTGTATGAAAGTGGGGACAATAGGGCTCCATTTCATATCAAAACTTTAATTTGCCCTCCATTGTGCAAATAGTTTTTTAACCTATGTGTTAGGACTATATACAATAGCAACATTTAATACTATTGCTTTGGGAATAGGTAAATGTTATATCTTTTTAAATGTTCTAAGACATGGTCTGTCAGTAAAATAAAGTGTTTTTTTCTACACATTGTGTATTTCTAGTGTATATTTGCTGTATACAGCGCTGTTTATATACTCTTTTCTATATATATATTTATTATGTGTGTCTATATATGTGTACATATGTATTTATGTGTTTGTGTATAGATGTCTGTAAATACATATATACACATATAAATACATATGTACACACATATAAATATATATATACATACACATGCATACATAATATACATATTTAGACATGTACTGTATATATGTATTTATGTGTTTGTGTATAGATGTCTGTAAATACATATATACACATATAAATACATATGTACACACATATAAATATATATATACATATACATGCATACATAATATACATATTTAGACATGTACTGTATATATGTATTTATGTGTTTGTGTATAGATGTCTGTAAATACATATATACACATATAAATACATATGTACACACATATAAATATATATATATACATACACATGCATACATAATATACATATTTAGACATGTACTGTATATATGTATTTATGTGTTTGTTTATAGATGTCTGTAAATACATATATACACATATAAATACATATGTACACACATATAAATATATATATACATACACATGCATACATAATATACATATTTAGACATTTACTGTATATATGTATTTATGTGTTTGTGTATAGATGTCTGTAAATACATATATACACACATAAATACATATGTACACAAATATACATATATATATACATACACATGCATACATAATATACATATTTAGACATGTACTGTATATATGTATTTATGTGTTTGTGTATAGATGTCTGTAAATACATATATACACATATAAATACATATGTACACACATATAAATATATATATACATACACATGCATACATAATATACATATTTAGATATGTACTGTATATATGTATTTATGTGTTTGTGTATAGATGTCTGTAAATACATATATACACATATAAATACATATGTACACACATATAAATATATATATACATACACATGCATACATAATATACATATTTAGACATGTACTGTATATATGTATTTATGTGTTTGTGTATAGATGTCTGTAAATACATATATACACACATAAATACATATGTACACACATATAAATATATATATACATACATAAATACATATGTACACACATATAAATATATATATACATACATAAATACATATGTACACACATATAAATATATATATATATATATATATACACACATAAATACATATGTACACACATATAAATATATATATACATACACATGCATACATAATATACATATTTAGACATGTACTGTATATATGTATTTATGTGTTTGTGTATAGATGTCTGTAAATACATATATACACACATAAATACATATGTACACACACATATATATATATATATATTATGTGTGTCTATATATGTGTACATATGTATTTATGTGTTTGTGTATAGATGTCTGTAAATACATATATACACACATAAATACATATGTACACACATATAAATATATGTTTAGTATGTGTGTCTATATATGTGTACATATGTATTTATGTGTTTGTGTATAGATGTCTGTAAATACATATATACATACATAAATACATATGTACACACATATAAATATATATATACGTACATAAATACATATGTACACACATATAAATATATATATATATATATATATACACACACATAAATACATATGTACACACATATAAATATATATATACATACACATGCATACATAATATACATATTTAGACATGTACTGTATATATGTTTATGTTAAAGCCCTTTGCCTGCCTTTTTTGTTCTAACTCCTAAGATTTCATATCTTTGAGCCTTTATAACTTTTCTGTGTAATATTTGTAAAATAATTTGTATTAGATGGTGTTATTGTGAGTGTAACTGTACTTTCTAATGAATTTACAAAATGTTTTGTGCGACTTTTATGTTTTGCTAAACAGTTAATCAGAGCCCTGAAGTCTCATAATCATTTTAAAGTAAAACGCAATTGCACTCA
Source organism: Bombina bombina (assembly GCF_027579735.1). Lineage (NCBI taxonomy): Eukaryota > Metazoa > Chordata > Amphibia > Anura > Bombinatoridae > Bombina > Bombina bombina. The sequence goes on along the minus strand of NW_026511871.1, from coordinate 3,471,569 downwards.
CATTCAACTCGTAATACAAGCGGTATGCCCGACGAGTGCAAACCCCAGCGATAAACCACTTATCGCTCAGTCACAAACGTTTGAGCTCCACTCGTTATCTAGCCCTGTGTGTGTCCTGCTGCACCCCTCATGTTGATGAGGGTATCTGTGTGCTGTGGTTTAGGTTTATCCCTAATGTTAGAATATGTAATAACAATAACAAATATAATACTGCTATATTCACTGTCTTTTTCAGTAGGGCGTTACTGCCCCTGTTGTTATACCTTGGTTTAATGAGTATATTTTATGTCTTTTTCAGTAGGGCGTTACTGCCCCTATTGTTATACCTTTGTTTAATGAGTATATTTTATGTCTTTTTCAGTAGGACATTACTGCCTCTATTGTTATACGTTGGTTTAATGAGTATATTTTATGTCTTTTTCAGTAGGGCGTTACTGCCCCTATTGTTATACCTTTGTTTAATGAGTATATTTTATGTCTTTTTCAGTAGGGCGTTACTGCCCCTATTGTTATACCTTGGTTTAATTAGTATATTTTATGTCTTTTTCAGTAGGACGTTACTGCCCCTATTGTTATACCTTGGTTTAATTAGTATATTTTATGTATTTTTCAGTAGGGCGTTACTGGCCCTATTGTTATACCTTGGTTTAATGAGTATATTTTATGTCTTTTTCAGTAGGGCGTTACTGCCCCTATTGTTATACCTTGGTTTAATGAGTATATTTTATGTCTTTTTCAGTAGGGCGTTACTGCCCATATTGTTATACCTTGGTTTAATGAGTATATTTTATGTCTTTTTCAGTAGGGCGTTACTGCCCCTATTGTTATACCTTAGTTTAATGAGTATATTTTATGTCTTTTTCAGTAGGACGTTATTGCCCCTATTGTTATACCTTTGTTTAATGAGTATATTTTATGTCTTTTTCAGTAGGGCGTTACTGCCCCTATTGTTATACCTTGGTTTAATGAGTATATTTTATGTCTTTTTCAGTAGGGCGTTACTGCCCATATTGTTATACCTTGGTTTAATGAGTATATTTTAGGTCTTTTTCAGTAGGGTGTTACTGCCCCTATTGTTATACCTTTGTTTAATGAGTATATTTCATGTCTTTTTCAGTAGCGCGTTACTGCCCCTATTGTTATACCTTGGTTTAATTAGTATATTTTATGTCTTTTTCAGTAGGGCGTTACTGGCCCTATTGTTATACCTTGGTTTAATGAGTATATTTTATGTCTTTTTCAGTAGGGCATTACTGCCCCTATTGTTATACCTTGGTTTAATGAGTATATTTGATGTATTTTTCAGTAGGGCGTTACTGCCCCTACTGTTATACCTTGGTTTAATGAGTATATTTTATGTCTTTTTCAGTAGGGCGTTACTGCCCCTACTGTTATACCTTGGTTTAATGAGTATATTTCATGTCTTTTTCAGTAGGGCGTTACTGCCCCTATTGTTATACCTTAGTTTAATGAGTATATTTCATGTCTTTTTCAGTAGGGCGTTACTGCCCTATTGTTATACCTTGGTTTAATGAGTATATTTTATGTCTTTTTCAGTAGGGCGTTACTGCCCCTATTGTTATACCTTAGTTTAATGAGTATATTTTATGTCTTTTTCCGTAGGATGTTATTGCCCCTATTGTTATACCTTAGTTTAATGAGTATATTTCATGTCTTTTTCAGTAGGGCGTTACTGCCCCTATTGTTATACCTTGGTTTAATGAGTATATTTTATGTCTTTTTCAGTAGGGCGTTACTGGCACTATTGTTATACCTTGGTTTAATGAGTATATTTTTTATGTCTTTTTCAGTAGGGCGTTACTGCCCCTACTGTTATACCTTGGTTTAATGAGTATATTTTATGTCTTTTTTAGTAGGGCGTTACTGCCCATATTGTTATACCTTTGTTTAATGAGTATATTTTATGTCTTTTTCAGTAGGGCGTTACTGCCCATATTGTTATACCTTTGTTTAATGAGTATATTTTATGTCTTTTTCAGTAGGGCGTTACTGCCCCAATTGTTATACCTTGGTTTAATGAGTATATTTTTTGTCTTTTTCAGTAGGGCGTTACTGCCCCTATTGTTATACCTTGGTTTAATGAGTATATTTTCATGTATTTTTCAGTAGGGCGTTACTGCCCCTATTGTTATACCTTGGTTTAATGAGTATATTTTATGTCTTTTTCAGTAGAGCGTTACTGGCCCTATTGTTATACCATGGTTTAATGGGTATATTTCATGTCTTTTTCAGTAGCGCATTACTGCCCCTATTGTTATACCTTAGTTTAATGAGTATATTTTATGTCTTTCAGTAGAGCGTTACTGGCCCTATTGTTATACCTTGGTTTAATGAGTATATTTTATGTCTTTTTCAGTAGGGCGTTACTGCCCTATTGTTATACCTTAGTTTAATGAGTATATTTTATGTCTTTTTCAGTAGGGCGTTACTGCCCCTATTGTTATACCTTTGTTTAATGAGTATATTTTATGTCTTTTTCAGTAGGGCGTTACTGCCCCTACTGTTATACCTTGGTTTAATGAGTATATTTCATGTCTTTTTCAGTAGGGCGTTACTGCCCCTATTGTTATACCTTAGTTTAATGAGTATATTTCATGTCTTTTTCAGTAGGGCGTTACTGCCCTATTGTTATACCTTGGTTTAATGAGTATATTTTATGTCTTTTTCAGTAGGGCGTTACTGCCCCTATTGTTATACCTTAGTTTAATGAGTATATTTTATGTCTTTTTCCGTAGGATGTTATTGCCCCTATTGTTATACCTTAGTTTAATGAGTATATTTCATGTCTTTTTCAGTAGGGCGTTACTGCCCCTATTGTTATACCTTGGTTTAATGAGTATATTTTATGTCTTTTTCAGTAGGGCGTTACTGCCCCTATTGTTATACCTTGGTTTAATGAGTATATTTTATGTCTTTTTCAATAGGGCGTTACTGCCCCTATTGTTATACCTTGGTTTAATGAGTATATTTTTTATGTCTTTTTCAGTAGGGCGTTACTGCCCCTACTGTTATACCTTGGTTTAATGAGTATATTTTATGTCTTTTTTAGTAGGGCGTTACTGCCCATATTGTTATACCTTTGTTTAATGAGTATATTTTATGTCTTTTTCAGTAGGGCGTTACTGCCCATATTGTTATACCTTTGTTTAATGAGTATATTTTATGTCTTTTTCAGTAGGGCGTTACTGCCCCTATTGTTATACCTTGGTTTAATGAGTATATTTTTTGTCTTTTTCAGTAGGGCGTTACTGCCCCTATTGTTATACCTTGGTTTAATGAGTATATTTTCATGTATTTTTCAGTAGGGCGTTACTGCCCCTATTGTTATACCTTGGTTTAATGAGTATATTTTATGTCTTTTTCAGTAGAGCGTTACTGGCCCTATTGTTATACCATGGTTTAATGGGTATATTTCATGTCTTTTTCAGTAGCGCATTACTGCCCCTATTGTTATACCTTAGTTTAATGAGTATATTTTATGTCTTTCAGTAGAGCGTTACTGGCCCTATTGTTATACCTTGGTTTAATGAGTATATTTTATGTCTTTTTCAGTAGGGCGTTACTGCCCTATTGTTATACCTTAGTTTAATGAGTATATTTTATGTCTTTTTCAGTAGGGCGTTACTGCCCCTATTGTTATACCTTTGTTTAATGAGTATATTTTATGTCTTTTTCAGTAGGACGTTACTGCCCCTATTGTTATACCTTGGTTTAATGAGTATATTTTATGTCTTTTTCAGTAGGGCGTTACTGCCCGTATTGTTATACGTTGGTTTAATGAGTATATTTTATGTCTTTTTCAGTAGGGCGTTACTGCCCCTATTGTTATACCTTGGTTTAATGAGTATATTTTATGTCTTTTTCAGTAGGGCGTTACTGCCCATATTGTTATACCTTGGTTTAATGAGTATATTTTATGTCTTTTTCAGTAGGGCGTTACTGCCCCTATTGTTATACCTTAGTTTAATGAGTATATTTTATGTCTTTTTCAGTAGGACGTTATTGCCCCTATTGTTATACCTTTGTTTAATGAGTATATTTCATGTCTTTTTCAGTAGGGCGTTACTGCCCCTATTGTTATACCTTTGTTTAATGAGTATATTTCATGTCTTTTTCAGTAGCGCGTTACTGCCCCTATTGTTATACCTTGGTTTAATGAGTATATTTTATGTCTTTTTCAGTAGGGCGTTACTGGCCCTATTGTTATACCTTGGTTTAATGAGTATATTTTAAGTCTTTTTCAGTAGGGCGTTACTGCCCCTATTGTTATACCTTGGTTTAATGAGTATATTTGATGTATTTTTCAGTAGGGCGTTACTGCCCCTATTGTTATACGTTGGTTTAATGAATATATTTTATGTCTTTTTCAGTAGGGCGTTACTGCCCCTATTGTTATACCTTGGTTTAATGAGTATATTTTATGTCTTTTTCAGTAGGGCGTTACTGCCCCTATTGTTATACCTTGGTTTAATGAGTATATTTTATGTCTTTTTCAGTAGGGCGTTACTGGCACTATTGTTATACCTTGGTTTAATGAGTATATTTTATGTCTTTTTCAGTAGGGCGTTACTGCCCCTACTGTTATACCTTGGTTTAATGAGTATATTTTATGTCTTTTTTAGTAGGGCGTTACTGCCCATATTGTTATACCTTTGTTTAATGAGTATATTTTATGTCTTTTTCAGTAGGGTGTTACTGCCCATATTGTTATACCTTTGTTTAATGAGTATATTTTATGTGTTTTTCAGTAGGGCGTTACTGCCCCTATTGTTATACCTTGGTTTAATGAGTATATTTTTTGTCTTTTTCAGTAGGGCGTTACTGCCCCTATTGTTATACCTTGGTTTAATGAGTATATTTTCATGTATTTTTCAGTAGGGCGTTACTGCCCCTATTGTTATACCTTGGTTTAATGAGTATATTTTATGTCTTTTTCAGTAGAGCGTTACTGGCCCTATTGTTATACCATGGTTTAATGGGTATATTTCATGTCTTTTTCAGTAGCGCATTACTGCCCCTATTGTTATACCTTAGTTTAATGAGTATATTTTATGTCTTTCAGTAGAGCGTTACTGGCCCTATTGTTATACCTTGGTTTAATGAGTATATTTTATGTCTTTTTCAGTAGGGCGTTACTGCCCTATTGTTATACCTTAGTTTAATGAGTATATTTTATGTCTTTTTCAGTAGGGCGTTACTGCCCCTATTGTTATACCTTTGTTTAATGAGTATATTTTATGTCTTTTTCAGTAGGACGTTACTGCCCCTATTGTTATACCTTGGTTTAATGAGTATATTTCATGTCTTTTTCAGTAGGGCGTTACTGCCCCTATTGTTATACCTTGGTTTAATGAGTATATTTTATGTCTTTTTCAGTAGGGCGTTACTGCCCGTATTGTTATACGTTGGTTTAATGAGTATATTTTATGTCTTTTTCAGTAGGGCGTTACTGCCCCTATTGTTATACCTTGGTTTAATGAGTATATTTTATGTCTTTTTCAGTAGGGCGTTACTGCCCATATTGTTATACCTTGGTTTAATGAGTATATTTTATGTCTTTTTCAGTAGGGCGTTACTGCCCCTATTGTTATACCTTAGTTTAATGAGTATATTTTATGTCTTTTTCAGTAGGACGTTATTGCCCCTATTGTTATACCTTTGTTTAATGAGTATATTTCATGTCTTTTTCAGTAGGGCGTTACTGCCCCTATTGTTATACCTTTGTTTTATGAGTATATTTCATGTCTTTTTCAGTAGCGCGTTACTGCCCCTATTGTTATACCTTGGTTTAATGAGTATATTTTATGTCTTTTTCAGTAGGGCGTTACTGGCCCTATTGTTATACCTTGGTTTAATGAGTATATTTTAAGTCTTTTTCAGTAGGGCGTTACTGCCCCTATTGTTATACCTTGGTTTAATGAGTATATTTGATGTATTTTTCAGTAGGGCGTTACTGCCCCTATTGTTATACCTTGGTTTAATGAGTATATTTTATGTCTTTTTCAGTAGGGCGTTACTGGCCCTATTGTTATACCTTGGTTTAATGAGTATATTTTAAGTCTTTTTCAGTAGGGCGTTACTGCCCCTATTGTTATACCTTGGTTTAATGAGTATATTTTATGTCTTTTTCAGTAGGGCGTTACTGCCCCTACTGTTATACCTTGGTTTAATGAGTATATTTCATGTCTTTTTCAGTAGGGCGTTACTGCCCCTATTGTTATACCTTAGTTTAATGAGTATATTTCATGTCTTTTTCAGTAGGGCGTTACTGCCCTATTGTTATACCTTGGTTTAATGAGTATATTTTATGTCTTTTTCAGTAGGGCGTTATTGCCCCTATTGTTATACCTTTGTTTAATGAGTATATTTTATGTCTTTTTCAGTAGGACGTTATTGCCCCTATTGTTATACCTTTGTTTAATGAGTATATTTCATGTCTTTTTCAGTAGGGCGTTACTGCCCCTATTGTTATACCTTAGTTTAATGAGTATATTTTATGTCTTTTTCAGTAGGGCGTTACTGGCACTATTGTTATACCTTGGTTTAATGAGTATATTTTATGTCTTTTTCAGTAGGGCGTTACTGCCCCTACTGTTATACCTTGGTTTAATGAGTATATTTTATGTCTTTTTCAGTAGGGCGTTACTGCCCATATTGTTATACCTTTGTTTAATGATTATATTTTATGTCTTTTTCAGTAGGGCGTTACTGCCCATATTGTTATACCTTTGTTTAATGAGTATACAGGGAGTGCAGAATTATTAGGCAAGTTGTATTTTTGAGGATTAATTTTATTATTGAACAACAACCATGTTCTCAATGAACCCAAAAAACTCATTAATATCAAAGCTGAATAGTTTTGGAAGTAGTTTTTAGTTTGTTTTTAGATATAGCTATTTTAGGGGGATATCTGTGTGTGCAGGTGACTATTACTGTGCATAATTATTAGGCAACTTAACAAAAAACAAATATATACCCATTTCAATTATTTATTTTTACCAGTGAAACCAATATAACATCTCAACATTCACAAATATACATTTCTGACATACAAAAACAAAACAAAAACAAATCAGTGACCAATATAGCCACCTTTCTTTGCAAGGACACTCAAAAGCCTGCCATCCATGGATTCTGTCAGTGTTTTGATCTGTTCACCATCAACATTACGTGCAGCAGCAACCACAGCCTCCCAGACACTGTTCAGAGAGGTGTACTGTTTTCCCTCCTTGTAAATCTCACATTTGATGATGGACCACAGGTTCTCAATGGGGTTCAGATCAGGTGAACAAGGAGGCCATGTCATTAGATTTTCTTCTTTTATACCCTTTCTTGCCAGCCACGCTGTGGAGTACTTGGACGCGTGTGATGGAGCATTGTCCTGCATGAAAATCATGTTTTTCTTGAAGGATGCAGACTTCTTCCTGTACCACTGCTTGAAGAAGGTGTCTTCCAGAAACTGGCAGTAGGACTGGGAGTTGAGCTTGACTCCATCCTCAACCCGAAAAGGCCCCACAAGCTCATCTTTGATGATACCAGCCCAAACCAGTACTCCACCTCCACCTTGCTGTCGTCTGAGTCGGACTGGAGCTCTCTGCCCTTTACCAATCCAGCCATGGGCCCATCCATCTGGCCCATCAAGACTCACTCTCATTTCATCAGTCCATAAAACCTTAGAAAAATCAGTCTTGAGATATTTCTTGGCCCAGTCTTGACGTTTCAGCTTGTGTGTCTTGTTCAGTGGTGGTCGTCTTTCAGCCTTTCTTACCTTGGCCATGTCTCTGAGTATTGCACACCTTGTGCTTTTGGGCACTCCAGTGATGTTGCAGCTCTGAAATATGGCCAAACTGGTGGCAAGTGGCATCTTGGCAGCTGCACGCTTGAATTTTCTCAGTTCATGGGCAGTTATTTTGCGCCTTGGTTTTTCCACACGCTTCTTGCGACCCTGTTGACTATTTTGAATGAAACGCTTGATTGTTCGATGATCACGCTTCAGAAGCTTTGCAATTTTAAGAGTGCTGCATCCCTCTGCAAGATATCTCACTATTTTTGACTTTTTTGAGCCTGTCAAGTCCTTCTTTTGACCCATTTTGCCAAAGGAAAGGAAGTTGCCTAATAATTATGCACACCTGATATAGGGTGTTGATGTCATTAGACCACACCCCTTCTCATTACAGAGATGCACATCACCTAATATGCTTAATTGGTAGTAGGCTTTCGAGCCTATACAGCTTGGAGTAAGACAACATGCATAAAGTTGATGATGTGGTCAAAATACTAATTTGCCTAATAATTCTGCACTCCCTGTATTTTATGTCTTTTTCAGTAGGGCGTTACTGCCCCTATTGTTATACCTTGGTTTAATGAGTATATTTTTTGTCTTTTTCAGTAGGGCGTTACTGCCCCTATTGTTATACCTTGGTTTAATGAGTATATTTTCATGTATTTTTCAGTAGGGCGTTACTGCCCCTATTGTTATACCTTGGTTTAATGAGTATATTTTATGTCTTTTTCAGTAGAGCGTTACTGGCCCTATTGTTATACCATGGTTTAATGAGTATATTTCATGTCTTTTTCAGTAGGGCGTTACTGCCCCTATTGTTATACCTTGGTTTAATGAGTATATTTCATGTCTTTTTAAGTAGCGCATTACTGCCCCTATTGTTATACCTTAGTTTAATGAGTATATTTTATGTCTTTCAGTAGAGCGTTACTGGCCCTATTGTTATACCTTGGTTTAATGAGTATATTTTATGTCTTTTTCAGTAGGGCGTTACTGCCCTATTGTTATACCTTAGTTTAATGAGTATATTTTATGTCTTTTTCAGTAGGGCGTTACTGCCCCTATTGTAATACCTTGGTTTAATGAGTATATTTTATGTCTTTTTCAGTAGGGCGTTACTGCCTCTATTGTTATACCTTAGTTTAATGAGTATATTTTATGTCTTTTTCAGTAGGGTGTTACTGCACCTATTGTTATACCTTGGTTTAATGAGTATATTTTATGTCTTTTCAGTAGAGCGTTACTGCCCCTATTGTTATACCTTAATTTAATGAGTATATTCATGTCTTTTTCAGTAGGGCGTTACTGCCCTATTGTTATACCTTAATTTAATGAGTATATTTCATGTTTTTTTTAGTAGGGCGTTACTGCCCATATTGTTATACCTTGGTTTAATGAGTATATTTTATGTCTTTTTCAGTAGGGCGTTACTGCCCATATTGTTAAACCTTGGTTTAATGAGTATATTTCATGTATTTTTCAGTAGGGCGTTACTGCCCCTATTGTTATACCTTGGTTTAATAAGTATATTTCATGTATTTTTCAGTAGGGCATTATTGCCCCTATTGTTATACCTTGGTTTAATGAGTATATTTCATGTCTTTTTCAGTAGGGCGTTACTGCCCTATTGTTATACCTTAATTTAATGAGTATATTTCATGTCTTTTTCAGTAGGGCGTTACTGCCCCTATTGTTATACCTTTGCTTAATGAGTATATTTTATGTCTTTTTCAGTAGGGCGTTACTGCCCCTATTGTTATACCTTTGCTTAATGAGTATATTTTATTTCTTTTTCAGTAGAGCGTTATTGCCCCTATTGTTATACCTTTGCTTAATGAGTATATTTTATGTCTTTTTCAGTAGAGCGTTTCTGCCCCTATTGTTATACCTTTGTTTAATGAGTATATTTTATCTCTTTCAGTAGGGCGTTATTGCCCCTATTGTTATACCTTTGTTTAATGAGTATATTTTATCTCTTTCAGTAGAGCGTTACTGCCCCTATTGTTATACCTTTGTTTAATGAGTATATTTTATCTCTTTCAGTAGAGCGTTACTGCCCCTATTGTTATACCTTTGTTTAATGAGTATATTTTTATGTCTTTTCAGTAGGGCGTTATTGCCCCTATTGTTATACCTTGGTTTAATGAGTATATTTTATCTCTTTCAGTAGGGCGTTATTGCCCCTATTGTTATACCTTGGTTTAATGAGTATATTTCATGTCTTTTTCAGTAGGGCGTTACTGCCCCTACTGTTATACCTTGGTTTAATGAGTATATTTCATGTCTTTTTCAGTAGGGCGTTACTGCCCTTATTGTTATACCTTGGTTTAATGAGTATATTTTATGTCTTTTTCAGTACGGCGTTACTGGCCCTATTGTTATACCTTGGTTTAATGAATATATTTTATGTCTTCTTCAGTAGGGCGTTATTGCCCCTATTGTTATACCTTGGTTTAATGAGTATATTTCATGTCTTTTTCAGTAGGGCGTTACTGCCCCTATTGTTATACCTTTGTTTAATGAGTATATTTTATGTCTTTTTCAGTAGGGCGTTACTGCCCCTATTGTTATACCTTTGTTTAATTACTATATTTTATGTCTTTTTCAGTAGGGCGTTACTGCCCCTATTGTTATACCTTTGTTTAATGAGTATATTTTATGTCTTTTTCAGTAGCGCGTTACTGCCCCTATTGTTATACCTTGGTTAAATGAGTATATTTTATGTCTTTTTTAGTAGGGCGTTACTGCCCCTATTGTTATACCTTGGTTTAATGAGTATATTTTATGTCTTTTTCAGTAGGGCGTTACTGCCCCTATTGTTATACCTTGGTTTAATGAATATATTTTATGTCTTTTTCAGTAGGGCGTTACTGCCCCTATTGTTATACCTTGGTTTAATGAGTATATTTGATGTATTTTTCAGTAGGGCGTTACTGCCCATATTGTTATACCTTGGTTTAATGAGTATATTTTATGTCTTTTTCAGTAGGGCGTTACTGGCCCTATTGTTATACCTTTGTTTAATGAGTATATTTCATGTCTTTTTCAGTAGGGCGTTACTGGCCCTATTGTTATACCTTTGTTTAATGAGTATATTTTATGTCTTTTTCAGTAGGGCGTTACTGCCCCTATTGTTATACCTTGGTTTAATGAGTATATTTTATGTCTTTTTCAGTAGGGCGTTACTGCCCCTATTGTTATACCTTGGTTTAATGAGTATATTTTATGTCTTTTTCAGTAGGGCGTTACTGGCCCTATTGTTATACCTTGGTTTGATGAGTATATTTTATGTCTTTCAGTAGAGCGTTACTGCCCCTATTGTTATACCTTGGTTTAATTACTATATTTTATGTCTTTCAGTAGCGCGTTACTGCCCTATTGTTATACCTTGGTTTAATGAGTATATTTTATGTCTTTTTCAGTAGGGCGTTACTGCCCCTATTGTTATACCTTGGTTTAATGAGTATATTTTATGTCTTTTTCAGTAGGGCGTCACTACCCCTATTGTTATACCTTAGTTTAATGAGTATATTTTATGTCTTTCAGTAGCGCGTTACTGCCCCTATTGTTATACCTTAGGTTAATGAGTATATTTCATGTCTTTTTCAGTAGGGCGTTACGGCCCTTATTGTTATACCTTAGTTTAATGAGTATATTTTATGTGTTTTTCAGTAGGGCGTTACTGGCACTATTGTTATACCTTGGTTTAATGAGTATATTTTATGTCTTTTTCAGTAGGGCGTTACTGGCACTATTGTTATACCTTGGTTTAATGAGTATATTTTATGTCTTTTTCAGTAGCGCGTTACTGGCACTATTGTTATAACTTGGTTTAATGAGTATATTTTATGTCTTCTTCAGTAGGGCGTTATTGCCCCTATTGTTATACCTTGGTTTAATGAGTATATTTCATGTCTTTTTCAGTAGGGCGTTACTGCCCCTATTGTTATACCTTGGTTTAATGAGTATATTTCATGTCTTTTTCAGTAGGGCGTTACTGCCCCTACTGTTATACCTTGGTTTAATGAGTATATTTCATGTCTTTTTCAGTAGGGCGTTACTGCCCTTATTGTTATACCTTGGTTTAATGAGTATATTTTATGTCTTTTTCAGTACGGCGTTACTGGCCCTATTGTTATACCTTGGTTTAATGAATATATTTTATGTCTTCTTCAGTAGGGCGTTATTGCCCCTATTGTTATACCTTGGTTTAATGAGTATATTTCATGTCTTTTTCAGTAGGGCGTTACTGCCCCTATTGTTATACCTTTGTTTAATGAGTATATTTTATGTCTTTTTCAGTAGGGCGTTACTGCCCCTATTGTTATACCTTTGTTTAATTACTATATTTTATGTCTTTTTCAGTAGGGCGTTACTGCCCCTATTGTTATACCTTTGTTTAATGAGTATATTTTATGTCTTTTTCAGTAGCGCGTTACTGCCCTATTGTTATACCTTGGTTTAATGAGTATATTTTATGTCTTTTTCAGTAGGGCGTTACTGCCCCTATTGTTATACCTTGGTTTAATGAGTATATTTTATGTCTTTTTCAGTAGGGCGTTACTGCCCCTATTGTTATACCTTGGTTTAATGAATATATTTTATGTCTTTTTCAGTAGGGCGTTACTGCCCCTATTGTTATATCTTGGTTTAATGAGTATATTTGATGTATTTTTCAGTAGGGCGTTACTGCCCATATTGTTATACCTTGGTTTAATGAGTATATTTTATGTCTTTTTCAGTAGGGCGTTACTGGCCCTATTGTTATACCTTTGTTTAATGAGTATATTTCATGTCTTTTTCAGTAGGGCGTTACTGGCCCTATTGTTATACCTTTGTTTAATGAGTATATTTTATGTCTTTTTCAGTAGGGCGTTACTGCCCCTATTGTTATACCTTGGTTTAATGAGTATATTTTATGTCTTTTTCAGTAGGGCGTTACTGCCCCTATTGTTATACCTTGGTTTGATGAGTATATTTCATGTCTTTTTTCAGTAGGGCGTTACTGGCCCTATTGTTATACCTTGGTTTGATGAGTATATTTTATGTCTTTCAGTAGAGCGTTACTGCCCCTATTGTTATACCTTGGTTTAATTACTATATTTTATGTCTTTCAGTAACGCGTTACTGCCCTATTGTTATACCTTGGTTTAATGAGTATATTTTATGTCTTTTTCAGTAGGGCGTTACTGCCCCTATTGTTATACCTTGGTTTAATGAGTATATTTTATGTCTTTTTCAGTAGGGCGTCACTACCCCTATTGTTATACCTTAGTTTAATGAGTATATTTTATGTCTTTCAGTAGCGCGTTACTGCCCCTATTGTTATACCTTAGTTTAATGAGTATATTTCATGTCTTTTTCAGTAGGGCGTTACGGCCCTTATTGTTATACCTTAGTTTAATGAGTATATTTTATGTGTTTTTCAGTAGGGCGTTACTGGCACTATTTTTATACCTTGGTTTAATGAGTATATTTTATGTCTTTTTCAGTAGGGCGTTACTGGCACTATTGTTATACCTTGGTTTAATGAGTATATTTTATGTCTTTTTCAGTAGCGCGTTACTGGCACTATTGTTATACCTTGGTTTAATGAGTATATTTTATGTCTTCTTCAGTAGGGCGTTATTGCCCCTATTGTTATACCTTGGTTTAATGAGTATATTTTATGTCTTTCAGTAGGGCGTTACTGCCCCTATTGTTATACCTTGTTTTAATGAGTATATTTTATGTCTTTTTCAGTAGGGCGTTACTGCCCCTATTGTTATACCTTGGTTTAATGAGTATATTTCATGTCTTTTTCAGTAGAGCGTTACTGCCCATATTGTTATACCTTGGTTTAATGAGTATATTTTATGTCTTTTTCAGTAGGGAGTTACTGGCCCTATTGTTATACCTTTTTTTAATGAGTATATTTTATGTCTTTTTCAGTAGGGCGTTACTGCCCCTATTGTTATACCTTTGTTTAATGAGTATATTTCAAGTCTTTTTCAGTAGGGCGTTACTGCCCCTATTGTTATACCTTAGTTTAATGAGTATATTTTATGTCTTTTTCAGTAGGGCGTTACTGCCCCTATTGTTATACCTTGGTTTAATGAGTATATTTTATGTCTTTTTCAGTAGGACGTTACTGCCTCTATTGTTATACCTTGGTTTAATGAGTATATGTTATGTATTTTTCAGTAGGGCGTTACTGCCCCTATTGTTATACCTTGGTTTAATGAGTATATTTTATGTCTTTCAGTAGGGCGTTACTGCCCTATTGTTATACCTTGGTTTTAATGAGTATATTTTATGTCTTTCAGTAGGGCGTTACTGCCCCCTATTGTTATACCTTGGTTTAATGAGTATATTTCACTGTCTTTTTCAGTAGGGCGTTACTGCCCCTATTGTTATACCTTGGTTTAATGAGTATATTTTATGTCTTTCAGTAGGGTGTTACTGCCCTATTGTTATACCTTGGTTTAATGAGTATATTTTAAGTCTTTTTCAGTAGGGCGTTACTGCCCCTATTGTTATACCTTGGTTTAATGAGTATATTTTATGTCTTTCAGTAGGGCGTTACTGCCCTATTGTTATACCTTGGTTTAATGAGTATATTTTATGTCTTTCAGTAGGGCGTTACTGCCCTATTGTCTATACCATTGGTTTAATGAGTATATTCTTATGTCTTTCAGTAGGGCGTTACCTGCCCTATTGTTATACCTTGGTTTAACTGAGTATATTTTATGTCTTTCAGTAGGGCGTTAACTGCCCCTATTGTTATACCTGGTTTTAAATAAACCCCTGTGCATGAACACAGTGTTAATCTATATGGCCCACGTGACCACTTTCTGTCTCTTTGTGTTGAAAAGAGATTTAAAAAGCATGTGATAAGAGGCAGCCCTCAAAGGCTTAGAAATTAGCATATGAGCCTACCTATGTTTAGTTTAAACTAACAATACCAAGAGAAAAAAGCAAATTTGATGATAAAAGTAAATTGGAAAGTTGATTAAAATTAAAAGTCCTATCTGAATAATTAAATTTTAATTTATACTAGATTGTCCCTTTAAACAACATTTACTAGAGTTTCACTAACGCAGAGTTTTATTCTTTTAACAGTACTTTGAGTAGGGATAGTGGCGTTATGGAAAAAGCATCGTTCTAAGACATGGTCTGTCAGTAAAATAAAGTGTTTTTTTCTACACATTGTGTATTTCTAGTGTATATTTGCTGTATACAGCGCTGTTTATATACTCATACAACCTTTCTTGTTCCTAAAAACAGCTGCAGTTCAGCCCTTAATCAAGTGATTAGATACCTAGTATATACTAGTAGTATAAAATGTTTAGTTGATTGCAACTAAGTAACTAAAATATATAGATTTCTCAGGGTGTGGCACTCTCCTTTTTTAACTATATATATATATATATATATATATATATATATATATATATATATATATATGTATAGATGTCTGAAAATAGACACACACACCTTTAGGCATGTATATGACTATATATTAAGGTAACCATATTGCCGCTTTAGAAAGGGACACATATGAAAAATACATATGTCAGGGTTCTTATACAAAACATTTCTTTAAACAGCCCTGCCATATGTATTTTTCATATGTGTCCCTTTTTAAAGTTGCAATATGGTCACCCTACTATATATTGATACCTATGCATTTATATATTTATATGTGTATTTACAGACTATATATACGTACACACACACACACACACGTGTATTGGAACCCTTTGCCGTTAAGTAAAAGCGTATTTATGCAATATTCACACAACCCCAAAAAAGTTTGGACGGTATGGAAAATGCAAAAAAACACAAACAAAACGTCATTTGAAAATTCAATGTACCCTGGTCTATATTGAAAACACATTATTAGCACATTATTTTATGTTACTTTGTGAATTTATGTATTTTTGAAGATCTGATGACTGCAACACGTTCCAAAAAAGTTGGGACAGGGGCAATTTAGGACTAATAGTGATGTGACAACTTGAAATAAGAGGTGATGTGAAAACGGATGAGGCAATCTTGTAATCATAGTTTATAAGGAGCCTCCAAAAAAGGCCTAGGGGCCGAATTATCGAGCTCCGAATGGAGCTTGATGCCCTTGCGTCCGGCTCGCCGGAAACAGAAGTTATGATGCAGAGGTCTAAAGACTGCTGACTTCATAACTTGCCCGCCTGCTCTGAGGCGGCAGACAAAATCAACCCCATCGAATACGATCGGGTTGATTGACATCCCCTGCTAGCGGTCCGATTGGCCACAAATCTGCAGGGGGAGGCGGACTTGCACAAGCAGTTCTAATGAGCTGTTTGTGCAATGATAAATGCAGAGTATGCTGTCTGCATTTATCAATGTGTAGCGGACATTTTGATAATATGCCCCTTTAGTCCCTTCAAGAGCAAGGATGGGTTGAGGCTCGCCAATCTGCCAACAGATGCATCAGCGAATAATCTAACACTTTAAAGGAAACCACAAACACCTGGTTCATATATTCTAAACTAACTTGTTCTATATAGTGCAAAGAAAAACTACTAACAATTATGTATTCAGTCTTTAGTCTTTTTATTCTGTTGTAGAAAACCAGCTTCATAATTTAAACCGATT
>NW_026511871.1:3432577-3455050 GCF_027579735.1 Bombina bombina | reverse complement strand
TCTCAGCATTTGCTGTACAATCTTTTCCTTTACTGTAGGGCTGAGGCAGGATTTGTTTCCTCAGCATTTGGTGTACAATCTTTTTCTTTACTGTAGGGCTGAGGCAGGATTTGTTTCCTCAGCATTTGCTGTACAATCTTTTCCTTTACTGTAGGGCTGAGGCGGGATTTGTTTCCTCAGCATTTGCTGTACAATCTTTTTCTTTACTGTAGGGCTGAGGCAGGATTTGTTTCTGCAGCATTTGCTGTACAATCTTTTCCTTTACTGTAGGGCTGGGGCAGGATTTGTTTCTGCAGCATTTGCTGTACAATCTTTTCCTTTACTGTAGGGCTGAGGCAGGATTTGTTTCCTCAGCATTTGCTGTACAATCTTTTTCTTTACTGTAGGGCTGAGACAGGATTTGTTTCTGTATAGGGCACCTAGTTTTGGATAAAGTTTAGATGCAAGTTTTTCTATGTTGAGGCCAAAAGATAGATTGTATTTGATAGACTGTGGTCAGTGTGCCATTGGATTTTGTTTTGATGCACAGATGGGAATTTTGTAATTTGTGTAATTTAGGTCCTGTGACAGTATTGTCAGTGTTTAGGAAGAGTTTGTTTTTTGAGATTTATTTTTTTGAGAGATAAAGTCGCATGCGCCCATATTTATCTCACGATAAAACAATTACGGTTTGTATTTTCTTTAATTTAGGCTGAGTATATTTAATAGGAGTTATTCGCTGGCAGTATACTCTGTCTAATGCTGTACTTTGTGTTTCTGGTGAGTGCTGTGACACTGGGTTTAGTGAATAGGCTGGCAGTATATTCTGTCTGATGCTGTATTTAGTGTTTCTGGTGAGTGCTGTGACACTGTGTTTAGTGAAAAGGTTGGCAGTATACTCTGTCTGATGCTGTACTTTGTGTTTCTGGTGGGTGCTGTGATACTGGGTTTAGTGAATAGGCTGGCAGTATACTCTGTCTGATGCTGTATTTAGTGTTTCTGGTGAGTGCTGTGACACTGGGTTTAGTGAATAGGCTGTGTGGCAAACCTAGCCACTTCTGGACTATAATGTAAGAAAGGTTGTCTATAGGCTGTATTGTGTGCTATGCATATGTGACAGACCCTTCGGTCAGAACTGAAAGAGTTAACTTTGTTCAGCTTTCAGAAGCTATTTTCTAAATACAAGGTTGCTGGCATCAGCTATTGTGTGCTCTAATAAAGTCTAGTGATAAACATTCCCATTGTCTAATTACCTCCAGAGTCAGACTTCTAGTTGATAAGATGGACTGCATTGTTTTCTTGTATTTAAATTGTTATCAACTTAAGTAATGTAGTTCTATTGTGGCATGTCAAAGGGCGTTTGCTCTCTATCTAAATGTACAATATTCTTTCAACCCCCCAGCTGGGGTCAGACCTGCATAAATACTAGGCATATAGCCTTTAATAAATGTCATTCTGTTTTAAACCTGAAGACTCGCTGGGTTGTGAGTTGTTGACTCCCAAGCTGTGTTTCGTCCGGTTATTGGGAGTATTGGAATATTGCCTTACTTTTCAGTGCTGACTGTGGATTTACCAGCTGTACCCGCGGAGATCGTAGATTTTACTATTGCCCTCCGCTACAATTGGTGGCAAGCGACGGGATGAACCTTATCACCCAGGAGAGCAACTACACAAGCCAGTAACCTCAGGAAGACGGGGATTACTATAATACTGACTAAGATGGAAGGAGTACCAGGGACCGAAGGAACCAATGGGCCCAGCATATCAGACAGAACCCCCGAAGAAGCAAGCTTTGATCGGGTGGTTAAAATAAGACTGGCACATTATGGCCCCAACCCATCTGCGGAAATTATCGACCGGGTCATAGCAGCTGTGGAGGCCAACCTACTTTGCCAAAGCAGCGCTGCAGCAGCCCAAGTCACAGCAACCCCAGTGGAAAAGGGAAAAGTATATTTTGCAGCTTTTAAAAACTTCCTGGAAACAGAAGGAGAGATTGATGGGTACCTTGCGGATTTTGAGAGGCAATGTGCACTACACAAGGTACCCGCAGAGGACTGGGTCACGATATTATCCAGAAAATTATCCGGCCGGGCTAGTGAGGCTTTTCGGGCCATTCCAGATGAGGAAGTCAGGGATTATAATACTGTAAAAGAGGCTCTGCTCTCCAGGTATGCGGTTACACCGGAGGCATACCGGAGGCGGTTCAGAGACACTGTTAAATTAGCTGGTGATTCCTACGTTGAGTTGGCATATAAGGTGCACCGCACAGCATCTTACTGGATGGCGGGGTGCCAAGCCATATCTGGGGAAGAGGGGCTGCAGCTATTCCTGTTGGAACATTGCTTTGACAAGTTATCAGCAGGAGTTCGAGAGTGGGTTCGGGACCGTAAACCCTCCACCCTGCATGATGCTGCTCGCCTGGCAGATGAGTATACGGATGCCCGCAAACTGGACACTGCTACCACTAAGCCCCTTGCTAGAGTGGAGCACAGACCCCCAGTCACCCCAGCAGCTGCCAGTTACCAACCCCCGGCGCACCGCTATACCACACGGCCTCCGGCCACGAACTACCCTCAGAGAGCCCGGTTCAATTTGCGGGGCTACTCACAACCTATTCGGTGCTTTGGATGTAAGCAACTAGGGCACAAAAGACCAGAGTGTCCCCTAAATGCAGCGAACCAAGCACAGTCCTGGAGAAGACCCGCCGGCGGAATCCCACGTAATCCTCAGCCTGTGGCCCGCTACGTAGAGACGCCAGAATGCTGGGTCAGCCTACATGAAGCAGACCCCGTGCAAGCTGCCCACTGGAATAACCGGCAACTGGTTAAAGTGAATGGGAAGGAGGTCAGTGGTCTACGGATACTGGGGCTACCATGACCTTGCTTCAAAAGAACTTGGTGTCTGTGAAACAGCACACTGGAGACACTGTGGCTGTGAGGGTAGCAGGGGGCACTGTGTTCCGCCTACCTGTTGCCAGGGTACATTTGGATTGGGGAGTGGGCGCTAGACCGGTGAATGTGGGGGTCAAGAAGGACTTACCTGCTGATGTTCTCCTTGGAAATAACTTGGCCCCCCTTGTTTCTGCCTATGCTCCCATGGGTCCCGCTGATGTTAACCCTGTGACTACCCGTGCCCAGATCCGTGCAGCAGAGACTGACCCACCTGCTGCTAAGCCCCAGGACGCTGAGCTCAGTAAATCTCTATCCGCTATTGATACGTGGAAGTCCCGTTACAATGCGCTGATGAAGGAGAAGAGTCACGTAGAGGATGAAATGGTCACGTTAAATAATCATGTAACAGTGCTAGCGGGAGAGAAGAGGAGTGCAGAGGAAAAAGCACGTTTAGAACAGGAATCTCTGCTAGACAAGCTGCAACGACAGACTGCAGAAAACACCAGCTTGAGAGTGGAACATGAAACATTAAAGACAAACTTAGTGACACTGGAGGAAAAGCTGACGCTGGCTCATAGTGAGGTGCAGCAACTCAAGGGCACCCTATGTCAGTATGAAGGGATTGTGGATACCTATAAAGAGCAGGTACAAAAAACTCGTAAAGAAGCTGATGAGATTTTGAAGGACTATTTAGCCCTGGTCTGGGCACTGAAGAAGTTGAACCCTTATTTATACGGGCAGGAATTCTTTCTCATAACAGGAATACAGATGGATTGTCCTGGCAAACTGACATGCCTACCACCTCCTAGTCCGGTCAAGCCGGGTCTGCCGGAGTGTTCCACAAGGGGGGCAGTGCTGAGCCAAGTTGGAGCAGATGGCGGAGAACACCCCGTAGCTTACTTGAGCCGAAAGTTGTTGCCCCGTGAAGTAAGCTACGCCGCCATCGAAAAAGAATGCCTGGCCGTGGTGTGGGCCCTCAAAAAGTAGCAGCCGTACCTGTATGGACAACCTTTTTCCTTACTCACAGATCACAACCCGCTGGTGTGGCTGAACCGTGTGGCCGGGGACAATGCCAGGCTGCTGCGAGTACTTCCCCGGACATCCCCAAGCCGATCCGTTGGGATCAGACTGTGTATGCCGGCTTGGTTCTGGGGGAGCATTGTGGAAAACCTAGCCACTTCTGGACTATAATGTAAGAAAGGTTGTCTATAGGCTGTATTGTGTGCTATGTATATGTGACAGACCCTTCGGTCAGAACTGAAAGAGCTAACTTTGTTCAGCTTTCAGAAGCTATTTTCTAAATACAAGGTTGCTGGCATCAGCTATTGTGTGCTCTAATTAAGTCTAGTGATAAACATTCCCATTGTCTAATCACCTCCAGAGTCAGACTTCTAGTTGATAAGATGGACTGCATTGTTTTCTTGTGTTTAAATTGTTATCTACTTAAGTAATGTAGTTCTATTTTGGCATGTCAAAGGGCGTTTGCTCTCTATCTAAATGTACAATATTCTTTCAACCCCCCAGCTGGGGTCAGACCTGCATAAATACTAGGCATATATCCTTTAATAAATATCATTCTGTTTTAATCCTGCAATGTGGAGCCTGGTCTCATGTTTGAGGGGAAAAACTGGCTGGGTTGTGAGTTGCTGATCCCATATTCAGGACATTGTTCATCTGGTGTTAACCCTTGGTATCCTGTTGGTACCGTAACAGCTGTGACACTGGGTTTAGTGAATAGGCTGGCAGTATACTCTGTCTGATGCTGTATTTAGTGTTTCTGGTGAGTGCTGTGACACTGGGTTTAGTGAATAGGCTGACAGTATACTCTGTCTGATGCTGTATTTAGTGTTTCTGGTGAGTGCTGTGACACTGGGTTTAGTGAATAGGCTGACAGTATACTCTGTCTGATGCTGTATTTAGTGTTTCTGGTGAGTGCTGTGACACTGGGTTTAGTGAATAGGCTGGCAGTATACTCTGTATGATGCTGCATTTAGTGTTTCTGGTGAGTGCTGTGACACTGGGTTTAGTGAATAGGCTGGCAGTATACTCTGTCTGGTGGGTGCTGTGACACTGGGTTTAGTGAATAAGCTGGCAGTATACTCTGTCTGATGCTGTATTTAGTGTTTCTGGTGAGTGCTGTGACACTGGGTTTAGTGAATAAGCTGGCAGTATACTCTGTCTGATGCTGTACTTAGCATTTTATTTATAATAGTAAAACCCATTAATGATTTTATTCTGTAATTAAGTTCCTTATTTCTATAGAACTTCCTTCTTTTCATAACAATACTGTAAGTTGTGGCCGCCACAGGAAGTGGTGATCTCTGATCCCTGACGGCGTTTCACCAGCTACATTATCTGCGCATATCTCTGACTTTATTGATCCTTACATTTTTAGTTCTTATGATTTTTATTCCATAATACAAAATATATAGAGCAGCTGCACACGCTTGGTCATTTATCTTCTGTGTTGTTTCAGTATCTGCGTTAACACTACATTCACTAAGGTACAAATCCCTTCATTGTCTGCGCCTGAGGTCTGTGTTATTCTGAGCAGCCGTTTCACTACAGAAATTACACTTAAGTGAGCTGTTGTGAGTCAGAAGAACATCGGGACTAGTGACTTTGAAGAGTGTCGGACCACTATGTAGTCACTCTATCCTCTAAACCCCCAGATCATCTGTATACTAGTGAAAAGTGCCCTATTATTGGTATACTGTTCCATATTGTGATTTAGGGGCCGAATTATCAAGCTCGCCAGAAACACAATAGATCTCAGGTGTTAGAACAAAAAAGGCTTTAACATATGGATACATACATGTCTAAGGATAGAGAGAGAGAGACTGACTCAAACAAACAGAAAACATCTGGAATACACTGTTTCCAATGCAGCAAAGGATTATGGACAATTAGTTATTTTCTCTATATTTTGTGCGTAGTGGAGGATTTTAAACTCACCTTTTACCTCCCCCTATTTTTAAAATGTTGTTGTATTTTGCCCGGAATCAAATATCAACTTCACCCAGCAGTGATTCAAACCTTCTCCCAGCTGATGAGTATCAATAACTACGAAACAGTCTGTCCTGGGATGGTTATGAATCACTGCACTTACCCTAGCTAAGCTTATAAGCTGTGTGAACAGCGATGCAACCTAATTTGCATATCTTTCCCAGAATCATTTGCTGCATTGGAAACAATGTAATTTAGGAAGTTTTCTGTGGAAAAACAAGCCTTCTGGTCTGTCTAGATTTGTTAATGAACTACACAATGAGTTATTTTCTCTATATTTTGTGCGTAGTGGAGGATTTTAAACTCACATTTTACCTCCCCCTAATTTTAAATGTTGTGGTGTGTGTGCGTGTGTGTGTTTCATTGGTTTATCACTTCATTGCTTAATGAGAGAAGAAATTAACCCTTTATTAGTCTGTGTCACTTTTACCTACGGTATTGGTGCAATATCATCATAAATATTTAAAGTGATATTACATATAATAATTATACTATAATGAATCAAAGCATCAACAGTGATATATTGCACCCTGATTAATATCTCACATATTTCAACTAATTTATAGCTGGTTGTTTACTTTTAAATCAAATAATAGAAATCTGGGGCTCGATCCGATATGCAGCGTCGCCCACAAAAGCCGGCAACGCCGAAATTTGCGCTGGTTTGGTATCACATATACGGCGTAACCTAGAAGATACGCTCGTATATTTCTGCCTTCGCCCGTAGTTTTTTGGGCCATAGGCAGGTATACCAGACCAGCGCAGTTTGGTATCCAATATACAGCGTAAGGACTTACGTGGCGAAAATGGAGAAATCTTACTCCATTTTCACCTCGCCACAAAATGCAGCCGTAGTAAGCCTTACGCTGTGTATTGGAGCCCCGTAACTCCCTAAACTACCTGCTAAATAAAACCTAACACCTAACGCTTGCGCAATGTCTATCTACCTGTCAACCGCAATCCCCCGCCGCAATCCCTAATAAAGTATTTAACCCCTAAACCGCCGCTCCCGGACCCCGCCGCCACCTACATTAAAAGTATAACCCCCTAATGTGATCCCCCTACACCGTCACCAGCTACATTACATACCCCCTAATGTGATCCCCCTGCACCGTAGCCAGCTACATTACATACCCCTTAAAGTGAGCACCTACCCCGCCGCCATCTACCTTACCTACCCCCTAAAGTGAGCTCCTACCCCGCCGCCATCTACCCTACCTACCCCCTAAAGTGAGCCCCTTACACCGCCGCCATCTACCTTACCTACCCCCTAAAGTGAGCCCCTTACACCGCCGCCATCTACCTTACCTAGCCCCTAAAGTGAGCCCCTTATACCGCCGCCATCTATTTTATAAATATTAACCCCTAATTTAATCCTCCTACACCGCCGCCAGCTATATTAACTATATTAACCCTAATTATATTAGGGTTAATATAGTTAATATAGTTATTATATTATATATATTAACTATATTAACCCTAATTATATTAGGGTTAATATAGTTAATATCGTTATTATTTATATATATATATATATATATATATATATATATATATATATATATATTAAGTATAATAACCCTATCTAACTCTAACATCCCTAACTAAATTCTTATTAAAATAGATCTAATTAATATTAATATTATTAATTAAAATATTCCTATTTAAATCTAAATACTTACCAATAAAATAAACCCTAAGATAGCTACAATGTAATTAATAATTACATTGTAGCTATTTTAGGGTTTATATTTATTTTACAGGTAACTTGGTATTTATTTTAACTAGGTACAATAGCTATTAAATAGTTAATAACTATTTAATAGCTACCTAGTTAAAATAATTAACAATTTACCTGTAAAATAAATCCTAACCTAAGTTACAAATACACCTACACTATCAATAAATTAAATAAACTACAAATATCTAAACTAAAATAAAATAAAATAAACTAAACTAAATTACAAAAAAAAACAACACTAAATTACAAAAAATAAAAAAAATATTACAAGATTTTTAAGCTAATTACACCTATTCTAAGCCCCCTAATAAAATAATAAAGCCCCCCAAAATAAAAAAAATTCCCTACCCTATTCTAAATTTAAAAAGTTCACAGCTCTTTTACCTTACCAGCCCTTAAAAGGGCCTTTTGCAGGGCATGCCCCAAAGAAAACAGCTCTTTTGCCTGTAAAAAAAAAACACAATACCACCCCCCAACATTACAACCCACCACCCACATACCCCTATTCTAAACCCACCCAAACCCCCCTTAAAAAAACCTAACACTACCCCCCTGAAGATCTCCCTACCTTCTCTTCACCCAGCCAGGCAGAACTCTTCATCCGATCCGGGCGATGTCCAATCAAGCGGCAGAGAAGTCTTCTTCCATCCGGGCGATGTCTTCAATCAAGCGGCAGTGAAGTCTTCTTACATCCGGGCGATGCCTTCAATCAAGCGGCAGTGAAGTCTTCTTCCATCCGGCGATGTCTTCAAGCAAAGCGGCATCTTCAATCTTCTTTCTTCGCTCCTCCGCCGCGGAGCATCCATCCGGCACAAAGACTGAACGAGAAATGAGGTACCTTTAAATGACGTCATCCAAGATGGCATCCGTCGAATTCCGATTGGCTGATAGGATTCTATCAGCCAATCGGAATTAAGGTAGAAAAATCTGATTGGCTGATTGAATCAGCCAATCAGATTCAAGTTCAATCCGATTGGCTGATTGGTTCAGATGCCGATTTGGAAGATGCCGATTTGGGGCATATTTATCAAGCTCCGTATGGAGGTTGAAGCCCTGCGTTTGGCTCGCCAGAAACACACTGCTCCATAACCTGTCCGCCTGCTCCACTGAGACGGCAGACAGACATCGCCGAAAATCAACCAGATCCAATACGATTGGGTTGATTGACACTCTCTTCTGGCGGCCGAATGGCCGGGAATCTGCAGGGGGCGGCGTTGCACCAGCAGTTCGCAATGATAAATGCAGAGAGAGTATGCTGTCGGCATTGATCGATGTGCGGCGGACATGATCCGCAATATTTGATCATGTCCGCTCGCACATTAATAAATAGGCCCCTATAACCCTGTTACATATTTAATCTGAAAAAAAAAATTGGCAACACACTCCAAAAGAGCCTTCAGGAGTTAACAGAATGAATGCAAAATGTCCCTTTAATAGAGTTTATGCACAATGTCCCTTGTCAGTCATACATAAGAACAAAACAGTTCATAAACCGAGGGCAATTAATCATCCTCAAGGGATACTTATTGTAGTAATTTCCCAAATGGTGCAATTTATGCGGAAATAGCCCAGAGACCGTGCCCTAAGCACTGCAGCAAGTATGTATGTAGGAGGCAATAGAGATATATCCCTTTATTGCAATGAATCAAGTCCCTTATAACCTAAAGGGGAGGTGGGAGTATTCAGGTGATAATCCTAAAACCCCTCTCCAATTAAACCTATGTATTGGAGGAGGTAGTGCCTAATGCCAAATATACATAAGGTTTATTAACAAAGAGAGAACAGAAGCATTATGGGGCACACTTGTGAGGATTATAACCTATTCACTGATAAGGTGGAGTATTTTGTAGAGTGTATTAATTAAAACATAACATTTATTAACGAATAGTTAAAAAATAGATAATGTGTTGTGGACCATGCCACCAATTAAGCTAAAGTGTATCACTAATAGGATTTTAAAAATATTAAAATTGTGTCAAGAAAAGCACTGCAAACTCTCCCGGTAGGAGTATTCTCCAGATAACAATTACTGGTACCAATAATCTGGATATTAACTGGTAACTTATAGTGTCTATATTTACATAAAGTATGGGAATAGAGGCGGAGACCATAACAGAAATATCAGCGGATGGCTTCTAGAAAAAACATATAATAAACGGCTCACATAGAGGTTGCCTGTATTCCAAAATTATTACCTATATTTGTTTACTATAAGCCACCGCACTAAATTATATTACCGCTTTCAAATTCCCATATGGTTTACATATATTTTCCCAAGAAGAGCCAACAATTATCTAAGTTACCAACTATTAATAATTAAATTCAATAGGAGAGGAGAGAAGCAGTGCGAATGCCTGACGCGCGTTTCGCATCTGCTTTGTCAAAGGCTAACCCGATCGGTTTTTTTTTTTTTTTTTTTTTCTAGAAGCCATCCGCTGATATTTCTGTTATGGTCTCCGCCTCTATTCCCATACTTTATGTAAATATAGACACTATAAGTTACCAGTTAATATCCAGATTATTGGTACCAATAATTGTTATCTGGAGAATACTCCTACCGGGAGAGTTTGCAGTGCTTTTCTTGACAAAATTTTAATATTTTTATTTTTAAAATCCTATTAGTGATACACTTTAGCTTAATTGGGGGCATGGTCCACAACACATTATCTATTTTTTAACTATTCATTAATAAATGTTATGTTTTAATTAATACACTCTACAAAATACTCCACTTTATCAGTGAATAGGTTATAATCCTCACAAGTGTGCCCCATAATGCTTCTGTTCTCTCTTTGTTAATAAACGTAATGAATCATATTCACCCAAGAAATTGCTCAGGATATTGCACATCTCACATCGATGAGGGGACCTCTAATATGCCATCAGCCTTTTCATAGCATACTTGAACAAATATTGAAAGCAGAAAAAAAAAGGTATTGCACTTATAGTAGTAGTTGTCCTTTGGTTTCTCTAGCCGCACTCGAGTGGAAATCCACGCCCCTAATCCACAGAGATAGCCTAGGGTAGTTTATCCATCAGGCTCTACGGACATTTCACCCTTGAAACATGTATGGGCTTGTTCCGGCTGAAATGTGATTGGCTCACGTCACTTGTGATTCATTCAAACCTAAAACTCCTCCATCTTCTCTCACACCCGGGTGAAATTGTATTAAGGTTCAACATTTGCCAATATGTTCCTATACAATAACACAATAATTACTTAATACTTGTGGGTGGCTTATGTATACCATTACTTTATCTGTAGGCATTGTATACTTCGTACATAGCAATACAACAGTATACCTTAGGTTCATGCTTTCCATAATGTCAATATAACATATATCATTTATGCATTATCCTATCCTATTCTATAGACCATTACAGTATCCATTTTTGTAGTGGTTTATTCAAAAGTGACGTTTTAGGGAATTTATCCCCCTACTTCAGACAAAGAACAAGTGCAAGCAACCAAACTTATATGGTGTAAAAAGAACCTCCACAGGATATGGCCTTTCAGGAAATGACCTCATCATTGTTACCATGGTGAGAGAGTAAATAAATAAGTAAAAACTCAATATAAACTTCTACATAGAGGAATCAGAGTGTATAAACTCATATATTATGTGTCTTAGCCACTATGTAATCTTCATGTAGTGAGTAAATAATTCATAATATTCATATTTCCATATGTGATATTATTCTATGTACTGAATGGGAAAACATCCTCATATCTGCAGACATCACAACCTGCAACAACTCATTACAGGGCGGCTCCATAACCTGTCTGCGTGCTCTGAGGTGGCGGACAGAAATCAACCCGATCGAATACGATCAGGTGTATTGACACGCCCTGCTTGCGGTCGATTGACCGTGAATCTGCAGGGGGCGACAATGCATTCTTGTGAACTGCTGGTTCAATGATAAATGCTGACAGCGTGTGTCATGTCCACTAGCACATTAGTAACTAGGCCCCTATGCCTTGTTTTGTTATATCTGTACCATTATATTTATGCAGTAGTGTTTCATTCATGCCTTCTTTTTTGATTTTAGACAATATGGATAATGAAATTGAGAGTTTGCATGAAGAAGATGTTAAAGCCGCATGGGAAAATGTTGAGTGCAATCGACATATGCTCAGTCGCTACATAAATCCGGCCAAGTTAACACCCTACCTGCGTCAGTGCAAAGTGATTGATGAGCAAGATGAAGAAGAAGTGCTCAACTCCCTACTTTTTCTTTCCAGGACAACGCGATCAGGTAAAAAAGCACAATGGATTCAATTTAATAGGTGCAGGTTTAGAATTGTCCTCTAAACACGAATGAGATAAGAAGTAGGACCTGGGCGGGGAGAAAGATTCGTATTCGCAAGTTAGAGGAAGAAGTGGAGGGCTTTGTATGTTTAGGTTATACCATGTAGGGTTTGTATGTTTAGGTTATACCATGTAGGGTTTGTATGTTTAGGTTATACCATGTAGGGTTTGCATGTTTAGGTTATACCATGCAGGGCTTTGTATGTTTAGGTTATACCATGCAGAGCTTTGTATGTTTAGCTTATACCGTGTAGGGCTTTGTATGTTTAGCTTATACCATGCAGGGCTTTGTATGTTTAGGTTATACCATGCACGGCTTTATATATTTAGGCATGCAGGGCTTTGTATGTTTAGGTTATGTGGCAAACCTAGCCACTTCTGGACTATAATGTAAGAAAGGTTGTCTATAGGCTGTATTGTGTGCTATGTATATGTGACAGACCCTTCGGTCAGAACTAAAAGAGTTAACGTTGTTCAACTTTCAGAAGCTATTTTCTAAATACAAGGTTGCTGGCATCAGCTATTGTGTGCTCTAATTAAGTTTAGTGATAAACATTCCCATTGTCTAATCATCTCCAGAGTCAGACTGCTAGTTGATAAGATGGACTGCATTGTTTTCTTGTGTTTAAATTGTTATCTGCTTAAGTAATGTAATTTCTATTGTGGCATGTCAAAGGGCGTTTGCTCTCTATCTAATGTACAATATTCTTTCAACCCCCCAGCTGGGGTCAGACCTGCATAAATACTAGGCATATAGCCATTAATAAATGTCATTCTGTTTTAACCTGAAAACTGGCTGGGTTGTGAGTTGCTGATCCCATATTCAGGACATTGTTCATCTGGTGTTAACCCTTGGTATCCTGTTGGTACTGTAACAGGTTATACCATGCACGGCTTTGTATGTTTAGGTTATACCATGTAGGGTTTGTATGTTTAGGTTATACCATGTAGGGTTTGTATGTTTAGGTTATACCATGTAGGGCTTTGTATGTTTAGGTTATACCATGCAGAGCTTTGTATGTTTAGGTTAAACCATGTAGGGTTTTGTATGCTTAGCTTATACCATGCAGGACTTTGTATGTTTAGGTTATACCATGTAGGGTTTGTATGTTTAGGTTATACCATGTAGGGTTTGTATGTTTAGGTTATACCATGTAGGGCTTTGTATGTGTAGGTTATACCATGCAGGGCTTTGTATGTTTAGGTTATACCATGTAGGGTTTGTATGTTTAGGTTATACCATGTAGGGTTTGTATGTTTAGGTTATACCATGTAGGGTTTGTATGTTTAGGTTATACCATGAAGGGTTTGTATGTTTAGGTTATACCATGTAGGGCTTTGTAGGTTTAGGTTATACCATGCAGGGCTTTGTATGTTTAGGTTATACCATGTAGGGTTTGTATGTTTAGGTTATACCATGTAGGGCTTTGTAGGTGTAGGTTATACCATGCAGGGCTTTGTATGTTTATCTTATACCATGTAGGGTTTGTATGTTTAGGTTATACCATGTAGGGTTTGTATGTTTAGGTTATACCATGCAGGGCTTTGTATGTTTAGGTTATACCATGCAGGGCTTTGTATGTTTAGCTTACACCATGCAGGGCTTTGTATGTTTAGCTTATACCATGTAGGGTTTGTATGTTTAGCTTATACCGTGCAGGGCTTTGTATATTTAGGTTATACCATGTAGGGCTTTGTATGTTTAGGTTATACCATGTAGGGTTTGTATGTTTAGCTTATACCGTGCAGGGCTTTGTATGTTTAGGTTATATCGTGCAGGGCTTTGTATGTTTAGGTTATACCATGTAGGGCTTTGTATGTTTAGGTTATACCATGTAGGGTTTGTATGTTTAGGTTATACCATGTAGGGTTTGTATGTTTAGGCTATACCATGCAGGGCTTTGTATGTTTAGCTTATACCATGTAGGGTTTGTATGTTTAGCTTATACCATGCAGGGCTTTGTATGTTTAGCTTATACCATGCAGGGCTTTGTATGTTTAGCTTATACCATGTAAGGTTTGTATGTTTAGGTTATACCATGTAGGGTTTGTATGTTTAGGTTATACCATGTAGGGTTTGTATGTTTAGGTTATACCATGTAGGGCTTTGTAGGTTTAGGTTATACCATGCAGGGCTTTGTATGTTTAGCTTATACCATGCAGGGCTTTGTATGTTTAGCTTATACCATGTAGGGTTTGTATGTTTAGGTTATACCATGTAAGGCTTTGTATGTTTAGGTTATACCATGCAGGGCTTTGTATGTTTAGGTTATACCATGCAGGGCTTTGTAGGTTTAGGTTATACCATGCAGGGCTTTGTATGTTTAGGTTATACCATGTAGGGTTTGTATACTACAGACAAGTAATATAATTATATACTTATAACTGTATGACAGTACTAAGGTAGTGTTATTGGTAATAATATAATGTAAATATACTACAGACAAGTAATATGATATACTTATAACTGTATGACATTACTAAGGTAGTGTTATTGGTAATAATATAATGTAAATATACTACAGACAAGTAATATAATGATATAGTGATAACTGTATGACTGTACTAAGGTAGTGTTATTGGTAATAATATAATGTAAGTATACTACAGACAAGTAATATAATGATATGCTTATAACTGTATGACAGTACTAAGGTAGTGTTATTGGTAATAATATAATGTAAATATACTACAGACAAGTAATATAATGATATAGTGATAACTGTATGACAGTACTAAGGTAGTGTTATTGGTAATAATATAATGTAAGTATACTACAGACAAGTAATATAATGATATGCTTATAACTGTATGACAGTACTAAGGTAGTGTTATTGGTAATAATATAATGTAAGTATACTACAGACAAATAATATAATTATATAGTGATAATTGTATGACAGTACTAAGGTAGTGTTATTGGTAATAATATAATGTAAATATACTACAGACAAGTAATATAATTATATAGTGATAATTGTATGACAGTACTAAGGTAGTGTTATTGGTAATAATATAATGTAAGTATACTACAGACAAGTAATATAATGATATACTTATAACTGTATGACAGTACTAAGGTAGTGTTATTGGTAATAATATAATGTAAGTATACTACAGACAAGTAATATAATGATATAGTGATAACTGTATGACAGTACTAAGGTAGTGTTATTGGTAATAATATAATGTAAGTATACTACAGACAAGTAATATAATTATATACTTATAACTGTATGACAGTACTAAGGTAGTGTTATTGGTAATAATATAATGTAAGTATACTACAGACAAGTAATATAATTATATACTTATAACTGTATGACAGTACTAAGGTAGTGTTATTGGTAATAATATAATGTAAGTATACTACAGACAAGTAATATAATTATATACTTATAACTGTATGACAGTACTAAGGTAGTGTTATTGGTAATAATATAATGTAAGTATACTACAGACAAGTAATATAATGATATAGTGATAATTGTATGACAGTACTAAGGTAGTGTTATTGGTAATAATATAATGTAAGTAAACTACAGACAAGTAATATAATTATATAGTGATAACTGTATGACAGTACTAAGGTAGTGTTATTGGTAATAATATAATGTAAGTATACTACAGACAAGTAATATAATTATATACTTATAACTGTATGACAGTACTAAGGTAGTGTTATTGGTAATAATATAATGTAAGTATACTACAGACAAGTAATATAATTATATACTTATAACTGTATGACATTACTAAGGTAGTGTTATTGGTAATAATATAATGTAAGTACACTACAGACAAGTAATATAATGATATACTTATAACTGTATGACAGTACTAAGGTAGTGTTATTGGTAATAATGTAATGTAAGTATACTACAGACAAGTAATATAATGATATAGTGATAACTGTATGACAGTACTAAGGTAGTGTTATTGGTAATAATATAATGTAAGTATACTACAGACAAGTAATATAATTATATACTTATAACTGTATGACAGTACTAAGGTAGTGTTATTGGTAATAATATAATGTAAGTATACTACAGACAAGTAATATGATATACTTATAACTGTATGACATTACTAAGGTAGTGTTATTGGTAATAATATAATGTATGTATACTACAGACAAGTAATATAATGATATACTTATAACTGTATGACAGTACTAAGGTAGTGTTATTGGTAATAATATAATGTAAGTATACTACAGACAAGTAATATAATTATATACTTATAACTGTATGACATTACTAAGGTAGTGTTATTGGTAATAATATAATGTATGTATACTACAGACAAGTAATATAATGATATACTTATAACTGTATGATAGTACTAAGGTAGTGTTATTGGTAATAATATAATGTAAGTATACTACAGACAAGTAATATAATGATATACTTATAACTGTATGACAGTACTAAGGTAGTGTTATTGGTAATAATATAATGTAAGTACACTACAGACAAGTAATATAATTATATACTTATAACTGTATGACAGTACTAAGGTAGTGTTATTGGTAATAATATAATGTAAGTATACTACAGACAAGTAATATAATTATATAGTGATAATTGTATGACAGTACAGGTAGCCCTCAGTTTACGCCGGGGTTAGTTTCCAGAAGGAATGGTTGTAAATTGAAACCCAGTTTATAATGTAAGTCAATGGAAAGTGAGGGAGTTAGGTTCCAGGCCCCTCTCAAAATTGTCATAAGTAACACCTAATACATCATTAAAGCTTTGAAATGAAGACTTTAAATGCTAAACAGCATTATAAACCTAATAAAATAATCACACAACACAAAATATATAATTAAACTAAGTTAAATGAACAAAAACATTTGCTAAACAGCATTATAAACCTAAGAAAATAATCACACAACACAGACTTTACATGCATTTTTCTGCAAACAGTTTCTTTCTATGTATTCCAATCTGGACTGATTTATAGACAGGAAGATCTTGTTCCTTTGAAATCTGCTCGATAGCTCAGGTCTGGTTAAACTGATTAATTTCAGCTTGCTTGGCTTTGCTGCAACACAAGCGGACAGCTCCACCTACTGGCTATTTTAATAAATGCACTGCTTCTCAATGCTTTTCAATAGCAGTCACCTGACTGGAAAAAAAGGTTGTTATTCTGAAATGGTGTAAATTAAACCGTTGTAAAATGAGGGCCACCTGTACTAAGGTAGTGTTATTGGTAATAATATAATGTAAGTATACTACAGACAAGTAATATAATTATGTACTTATAACTGTATGACAGTACTAAGGTAGTGTTATTAGTAATAATATAATGTAAGTATACTACAGACAAATAATATAATTATATACTTATAGCTGTATGACAGTACTAAGGTAGTATTATTGGTAATAATATAATGTAAGTATACTACAGACAAGTAATATAATTATATACTTATAACTGTATGACAGTACTAAGGTAGTGTTATTGGTAATAATATAATGTAAGTATACTACAGTCAAGTAATATAATGATATAGTATTAATTGTATGACAGTACTAAGGTAGTGTTATTGGTAATAATATAATGTAAGTATACTATAGACAAGTAATATAATTATGTACTTATAACTGTATGAAAGTACTAAGGTAGTATTATTGGTAATAATATAATGTAAGTATACTACAGACAAGTAATATAATTATATAGTGATAACTGTATGACAGTACTAAGGTAGTGTTATTGGTAATAATATAATGTAAGTATACTATAGACAAGTAATATAATTATGTACCTATAACTGTATGATAGTACTAAGGTAGTATTATTGGTAATAATATAATGTAAGTATACTCCAGACAAGTAATATAATGATATGCTTATAACTGTATGAGAGTACTAAGGTAGTGTTATTGGTAATAATATAATGTAAGTATACTACAGACAAGTAATATAATTATATACTTATAACTGTATGATAGTACTAAGGTAGTATTATTGGTAATAATATAATGTAAGTATACTACAGACAAGTAATATAATGATATACTTATAACTGTATGATAGTACTAAAGTAGTGTTAATGGTAATAATATAATGTAAGTATACTACAGACAAGTAATATAAAGATATAGTAATAATTGTATGACAGTACTAAGGTAGTGTTATTGGTAATAATATAATGTAAGTATACTACAGACTAGTAATATAATGATATACTTATAACTGTATGATAGTACTAAAGTAGTGTTAATGGTAATAATATAATGTAAGTATACTACAGACAAGTAATATAATGATATAGTAATAATTGTATGACAGTACTAAGGTAGTGTTATTGGTAATAATATAATGTAAGTATACTCCAGACAAGTAATATAATGATATAGTGATAACTGTATGACAGTACTAAGGTAGTGTTATTGGTAATAATATAATGTAAGTATACTACAGACAAGTAATATAATGATATAGTAATAATTGTATGACAGTACTAAGGTAGTGTTATTGGTAATAATATAATGTAAGTATACTACAGAGAAGTAATATAATTATATAGTGATAACTGTATGACAGTACTAAGGTAGTGTTAATGGTAATAATATAATGTAAGTATACTACAGACAAGTAATATAATGATATAGTGATAATTGTATGACAGTACTAAGGTAGTGTTATTGGTAATAATATAATGTAAGTATACTACAGACAAGTAATATAAGTATATACTTATAACTGTATGACAGTACTAAGGTAGTGTTATTGGTAATAATATAATGTAAGTATACTACAGACAAGTAATATAATGATATAGTAATAATTGTATGACAGTACTAAGGTAGTGTTATTGGTAATAATATAATGTAAGTATACTACAGACAAGTAATATAAGTATATACTTATAACTGTATGACAGTACTAAGGTAGTGTTATTGGTAATAATATAATGTAAGTATACTACAGACAAGTAATATAATGATATAGTAATAATTGTATGACAGTACTAAGGTAGTGTTATTGGTAATAATATAATGTAAGTATACTACAGACAAGTAATATAATTATATAGTGATAACTGTATGACAGTACTAAGGTAGTGTTATTGGTAATAATATAATGTAAGTATACTACAGACAAGTAATATAATTATATACTTATAACTGTATGACAGTACTAAGGTAGTGTTATTGGTAATAATATAATGTAAGTATACTACAGACAAGTAATATAATGATATACTTATAACTGTATGACAGTACTAAGGTAGTGTTATTGGTAATAATATAATGTAAGTATACTACAGACAAGTAATATAATTATATAGTGATAACTGTATGACAGTACTAAGGTAGTGTTATTGGTAATAATATAATGTAAGTATACTACAGACAAGTAATATAATTATATACTTATAACTGTATGACAGTACTAAGGTAGTGTTATTGGTAATAATATAATGTAAGTATACTACAGACAAGTAATATAATGATATACTTATAACTGTATGACAGTACTAAGGTAGTGTTATTGGTAATAATATAATGTAAGTATACTACAGACAAGTAATATAATGATATAGTGATAACTGTATGACAGTACTAAGGTAGTGTTATTGGTAATAATATAATGTAAGTATACTACAGACAAGTAATATAATGATATAGTGATAACTGTATGACAGTACTAAGGTAGTGTTATTGGTAATAATATAATGTAAGTATACTACAGACAAGTAATATAATTATATACTTATAACTGTATGATAGTACTAAGGTAGTGTTAATGGTAATAATATAATGTAAGTATACTCCAGACAAGTAATATAATGATATAGTAATAATTGTATGACAGTACTAAGGTAGTGTTATTGGTAATAATATAATGTAAGTATACTCCAGACAAGTAATATAATGATATAGTGATAATTGTATGACAGTACTAAGGTAGTGTTATTAGTAATAATATAATGTAAGTATACTACAGACAAGTAATATAATTATATACTTATAACTGTATGACAGTACTAAGGTAGTATTAATGGTAATAATATAATGTAAGTATACTACAGACAAGTAATATAATGATATAGTGATAATTGTATGACAGTACTAAGGTAGTGTTATTGGTAATCTCTTAAAAATACTTAAAATCTATGCCAAAGTCCTCATAAACTGTACCTGTATATTACAGCTGTAAAATACAAATAAACAAAATCTAGAGAAGCGCTCATAAAGACATGGATTTTATTATAAAATATAACATATAACAATAAATAATAAGCGTGCGCACTCTGTACCAACCACACTTGTTAAAACACTCCTAAAAACATTAAGATTTCTATAGAGGGTCAATTTGAAGAGTTACTTATCGTATGTTTTGTTGATCCGTTATTGCACCATTAGACTTTGTTTCCTTTTGGATCACGTGTCATCCACTGACCAATAGTATGCCTTCAATCTCGTTATTCTTAAATTCAAATTGTAACGGATTTTTGGAAATAATGATATCCAAAGTATCAAAATAGGATTTTCTCAATGAAAAGCTCTCTACCCATTGTAACTTATTCTTTGAAGGATCTTTATAAGTCGAACACTTAGTTCTCCAGGCTGATGATCTTTATTAGCGTTACCTCCTGAACCCAAATTATTTCTTTCGTGATTCAGATAGAGCATGAAATTTTAAGCAACTTTCTAATTTACTCCTATTATCAAATTTTCTTTTCCATTCTTGGGCCTAGATTTGGAGTTTGGCGGTAGAAGGGCTGTTAACGCTCCGCCGGCTTTTTTCTGGCCGCACCATAAATTTAACTCTGGTATCGAGAGTTTAAACAAATGCTGCGTTAGGCTCCAAAAATGGAGCGTAGAGCATTTTTACCGCAAATGCAACTGTCGATACCAGAGTTGCTTACGGACGCGGCCGGCCTCAAAAACGTGCTCGTGCACGATTCTCCCATAGGAAACAATGGGGCTGTTTGAGCTGAAAAAAAACCTAACACCTGCAAAAAAGCAGCGTTCAGCTCCTAACGCAGCCCCATTGTTTCCTATGGGGAAACACTTCCTACGTCTGCACCTAACACTCTAACATGTACCCCGAGTCTAAACACCCCTAACCTTACACTTATTAACCCCTAATCTGCCGCCCCCGCTATCGCTGACCCCTGCATATTTTTTTTAACCCCTAATCTGCCGCTCCGTAAACCGCCGCAACCTACGTTATCCCTATGTACCCCTAATCTGCTGCCCTAACATCGCCGACCCCTATATTATATTTATTAACCACTAATCTGCCCCCCTCAACGTCGCCTCCACCTGCCTACACTTATTAACCCCTAATCTGCCGAGCGGACCTGAGCGCTACTATAATAAAGTTATTAACCCCTAATCCGCCTCACTAACCCTATCATAAATAGTATTAACCCCTAATCTGCCCTCCCTAACATCGCCGACACCTACCTTCAATTATTAACCCCTAATCTTCCGAGCGGAGCTCACCGCTATTCTAATAAATGTATTAACCCCTAACGCTAAGTCTAACCCTAACACTAACACCCCCATAACTTAAATATAATTTACATCTAACGAAATAAATTAACTCTTATTAAATAAATTAACTCTTATTAAATAAATTATTCCTATTTAAAGCTAAATACTTACCTGTAAAATAAATCCTAATATAGCTACAATATAAATTATAATTATATTATAGCTATTTTAGGATTAATATTTATTTTACAGGCAACTTTGCAATTATTTTAACCAGGTACAATAGCTATTAAATAGTTAAGAACTATTTAATAGTTACCTAGTTAAAATAATAACAAATTTACCTGTAAAATAAATCCTAACCTAAGATATAATTAAACCTAACACTACCCTATCAATAAAATAATTAAATAAACTACCTACAATTACCTACAATTAACCTAACACTACACTATCAATAAATTAATTAAACACAATTGCTACAAATAAATACAATTAAATAAACTATCTAAAGTACAAAAAATAAAAAAGAACTAAGTTACAAAAAATAAAAAAATATTTACAAACATAAGAAAAATATTACAACAATTTTAAACTAATTACACCTACTCTAAGCCCCCTAATAAAATAACAAAGCCCCCCAAAATAAAAAATTCCCTACCCTATTCTAAATTAAATAAGTTACAAGCTCTTTTACCTTACCAGCCCTGAACAGGGCCCTTTGCGGAGCATGCCCCAAGAATTTCAGCTCTTTTGCCTGTAAAAGAATAAATACAATACCCCCCCCCAACATTACAACCCACCACCCACATACCCCTAATCTAACCCAAACCCCCCTTAAATAAACCTAACACTAAGCCCCTGAAGATCTTCCTACCTTGTCTTCACCATACCAGGTTCACCGATCCGTCCTGGCTCCAACATCTTCATCCAACCCAAGCGGGGGTTGGCGATCCATCATCCGGTGCTGAAGAGGTCCAGAAGAGGCTCCAAAGTCTTCCTCCTATCCGGCAAGAAGAGGACATCCGGACCGGCAAACATCTTCTCCAAGCGGCATCTTCGATCTTCTTCCATCCGGAGCG
>NW_026511871.1:3412577-3422577 GCF_027579735.1 Bombina bombina | reverse complement strand
GGTAGTCACAGGGTTAACATCAGCGGGATCCATGGGAGCATAGGCAGAAACAAGGGGGGCCAAGTCATTTCCAAGGAGAACATCAGCAGGTAAGTCCTTCTTGACCCCCCACATTCACAAGTCTAGCGCCCACTCCCCAATCCAAATGTACCCTGGCAACAGGTAGGTGGAACACAGTGCCCCCTGCTACCCTCACAGCCACAGTGTCTCCAGTGTGCTGTTTCTCAGGCACCAAGTTCTCTTGAAGCAAGGTCATGGTAGCACCAGTATCCCGTAGACAACTGACCTCCTTCCCATTCACTTTAACCCGTTGCCGGTTATTCCGGTGGGCAGCTTGCACGGGGTCTGCTTCATGTAGGCTGCCCCAGCATTCTGGCGCCTCTACGTAGCGGGCCACAGGCTGAGGATTATGTGGGATTCCGCCAGCGGGTCTTCTCCAGGACTGTGCTTGATTCGCTGCGTTTAGGGGACACTCTGGTCTTTTGTGCCCTAGTTGCTTACATCCAAAGCACCGAATAGGTTGTGAGTAGCCCCGCGAATTGAACCGGGCTCTCTGAGGGTAGTTCGTGGCCGGAGGCCGTGTGGTATAGCGGTGCGCCGGGGGTTGGTAACTGGCAGCTGCTGGGGTGACTGGGGGTCTGTACTTCACTCTAGCAGTGGGCAATCGGTATACTGCTCCCCCTGCCCCTCGTACTGCCACGGATCCGCCAGTGGGTGCTGTATCCGGCACCAAATGGGGAGCTATCAGGGTTAAAGTAGCTCCCGAATCCCGAAGTCCCTGGACCGACATCACCTCATGCAGAATTCCCAGGGGTTCCTCGGCTTGGGTGCTCAACACCTCATGAGCGGCTGGCTCCGTTTGGTAATGGTGAGCAGCCGCCCTTGGGGCCAGGTTCTGTCTGACCTGGTTCCAAGCTTGTCTGCTCCGATTTTGGGTGCACTCACGTGCCATATGTCCCCACTGCTTGCAGGTGTGGCATTGTATATTAGCCCGTCCGTTGTTAGGCTGTAGTCCATGGTGCCTCCTGGCATCAAAATGCTGGTCTGCTAATCTGGCTGCTTCGGTTAAGGTGAGGGGTTTTCGATCTCTCACCCATTCTTGGGCTTCTGGGGACAAGCCGTTAAAGAATTGCTCCAACAGCATCAGTTGTCGCAATTCTTCCATGGTGGTAGCTTGGCTGGCCTGTATCCACCCCTGAGATGCTTGATCCAGCTTGTGGGCCCACTCTGCATGGGAATCTCTTTCTGGCTTGCGCAGGCCTCTAAACTTGCGCCGGTATGCCTCTGAGGTAATGGCATATCTTTCCAAGATCGCTCTCTTCACTTTAGCGTAATCCTTGCTGTCCTCCCTGGGTACAGCGCGATACGCTTCCGCTGCCCTACCGGCTAGCTTGCCTGCTAGCACCGGCACCCATACGGACTGCTCCAAATCATGTAACTCGCACAGTCTCTCAAAATCCTGTAAATACCCATCAATCTCATCCTTCTCCTCACAAAACATTTTAAATGCATGGTATGGGATTTTGGGTCTTACTGGGTTGCTGAGTGCGTCCAAAATGGATTCTGCTCGGGAGGATGCATTCCGCGGACTGTGTGCCATCACGTACTCCTGCACATCTGCCATTACCACGGATAGCATATCCCGTGGTACAGGTTGGGGTAAAAATTCCAGCCTGGTCCTCATTTCCCTCTGGTATAGGGTCTCCTCCATGGCTGCTGGAGGCGTAGCGCTGCGAGCTCTGTCTCCCTCCATCAGCTCAGCAATTAATATAGCCTTGGGTTTGCTGCTGCCTATCTTTCCCCTGGCTTCTAGCAGTTCCTTTTACGTTTGTCTCTTTAGCTTAGAATAATCCATCTCCATTCACTTCGGTCCCTGGTACTCCTTCCATCTTAGTCAGTATTGTAGTAATCCCCCTCTTCCTGAGGTTACTGGCTTGTGTAGTTGCTCTTCTGGGCGATAAGGTTCATTCCGTCGCTTGCCACCAATTGTAACGGTACCAACCGGATACCAAGGGTTAACACCAGGGAACAATGTCCTGCATAGGGAATCAGCAATTCACAACCCAGCCAGTTTTCAGGTTTTAAACAGAATGACTTTTATTAAGGCTCATATGCCCAGTATTTATGCAGGTCTGACCCCCCCAGAAGGGGGGTTGAAAGAATGTTGTACATTGAATGGAGGGAACACGCCCTTTTACATGATACAATAGAATACCTTGCTCAAGCTGATAACAATTTAAACACAGACACACACTTGTCTTTCCTTATCATCTAGGGTCTGCTCTCTGAGGTTGATTAAACAATGGACTGTGTATCAATAACATTAATGACAGTGCACAATAGCTGAACACAGTTAACTCTTTCAGTGCTGACAGAAGGGTCTGTCACATCTACATAGCACAATATACAGCCTATAGACAACCTTTCTTATGTTATAGTCCAGAAGTGGCTAGGTTTGCCACAGTGTGTATATGTGTGTGTGTGTGTATGTATATGTGTGTATGTGTATGTATATGTGTGTATGTGTATTTGTGTGTGTGTATGTAGGTGTGTGTTTGGTGTGTATGTATGTGTGTGGTATGTGTGTGTGTGTATATGTGTGTGTGTGTGTATGTATATGTTTGCATGTATATGTGTGTGTGTGTATTAAGGGATTAAATGCCCTACATCTCCTGAGTGTCTGCTTGTAAGATAACTAATAACTTAACACTTAACTTAACAGTTGAACTTCAATAATTTTGTCAATAAAACTCGACACATTAGGTGGGTGAAAGACCTGTGGGTCGTATTTATTAATACCAGCAATGGGAACTGGTAACGACAGGTAAATAAAACACGGGTGGCGGCAATCGGGGCCTACATAACTAACTATATATAACCCCTTCTAGAAAAATGGCCAAGGGACACTGCTGCAGACCACAAGGCGGAGATACTCAACGCAGCTTTAAATGTAGGGGTTTCTCGGCCCGTTAATAACCAGCCAGAGCACGCCCAAGCATACCGAGCCTGTGGCGTCACCCTGACTGCAATGGCCGTCATTCAAACCTCCTTCCAGCCTGCAGCCGTGATCCTGACCACCCACCAGAGTAGGGTGCTAACGTTAGAAACTCCAAACCAGTAGGTCCAGCCTTGACTTGACAAACAGCATGTCAATAACTGGGGAGCTCAAGCTCCCATCCTTGGACTTAAGGAAGTAGTTTGAGTAACCCTCTTCCTGCCTCAGACACCTAGTCTCATATAGAGACACTAACATAGAACGATTGCCGCCTTTTATAACAAATATAACATTTGCAAATCAAAACAATGCATAACAGGGATGGGAGGGTGAGAAAAGAGCTTCCAGGGATCCACAGGAACAAAGAGGAAGTGGACTCCCTGCACATCCCATATATAAGGTTGGTAAACCCCTCCCAACACAATGCGACATTGTAACAAATACACACACAGCAGCAGCACTCACTCAACCAAGCCTTAACCCTTAGCTACGCTCCGGGCTATTTGCCCTGCACTTTCTTAAGGAATTAAATGCCCTACATCTCCTGAGTGTCTGCTTGTAACATAACTAATAACTTAACACTTAACTTAACAGTTGAACTTCAATAATTTTGTCAATAAAACTCGACACATTAGGTGGGTGAAAGACCCGTGGGTCGTATTTATTAATACCAGCAATGGGAACTGGCAACGACAGGTAAATAAAACACGGGTGGCGGCAATCGGGGCCTACATAACTAACTATATATAACCCCTTCTAGAAAAATGGCCAAGGGACACTGCTGCAGACCACAAGACGGAGATACTCAATGCAGCTTTAAATGTAGGGGTTCTCGGCCCGTTAATAACCAGCCAGAGCACGCCTAAGCATACCGAGCCTGTGGCATCACCCTGACTGCAATGGCCATCATTCAAACCTCCTTCCAGCCTGCAGCCGTGATCCTGACCACCTGCCACAAGAGACAGACCTGCAAATTAAATGGTCCAGACTCTTGCTGCCACCACTACACCCTTAGGAGTGATGTTCTGTTCTGAAGGAACAGATCTACTCCTGCCAGTTCTAAATGAACCCCATCCTGCCTATATAAACCCTTATGGGCTGCTGAGATGTTCCCATGCTCGATAACCCTCGAGGTCCCCAACCTGCTTCCTCAGGTCCCTATTTATCTTTTTTCTGACCTGGAAAGCCGCTTTATGGCACACCATGTGCTTCCACCTCAATATAGGGATCACATTCGACCACCCGATTCGCACACCTGGAAACCAGAGTCGGAACTGACGCAGATCGGCCTGCATAGCCCGGATTAAATCTAATGTGGGTATGGCCCCCACGTCATTGCCTCCAGCATGTAAGATTAAAATGTGGGGGTTTTCCCACCTTCTTGCGGCATCCTGTAACAATGCAGGCAGATCTGCCCAGGACAAACCCCTGCGCCCTAGCCAACGCAACACAGCCTTGGACGATGGAAATCCCATCTGCTGTCCTCCTGGCATGGCTGCAGCTCGAATTGCAGCCCAGTGCACGTATGAATGGCCGACGATCTACACCCGTACAGGACCTGGACGTACGTCTGAAACAAAGAAAGAAGAGTTAGCTTGCACACTTACTGGACCTGACCATCATTAACCATGGCCAACCCCCCTTTTTGTTTACCCATGCAAGCCCAATTCCATTGATGCCCCCTCATTATCAACCTATACACTTATGCGTACAGAGGCCAGACAAAGGATTTGTACCGCTGAGATCTCCAACGCCCCAAGGAGAGAATGCGATCTGAGGACCAACCCAGCTCTGCCGACGTCATCACCGCCCCCACTCTGAATGAGTGGGGGGCAATACGTGACCCATCGAGACCTGCCTGCTGCGCTACACGACCTAACACCTTCCTGAACTGGTATCTGGTCAGCGGGTCTCCATTCGCATGTATAAGAAACCTGGAGGAGCCCCCTGGCCGCACTTCCAGGTATGAAGAGACCAGACGTAATGGTCAGCAGGTGACCCCTGGCTGCCCCGGCAGGGAAAGCCAGGCTCCCCGGCCCTCCTGGTCCGTCTTAGACCTGGGGATAAAAAGAAGCCCTGAATCATCCACCACCCTAACGTGAATGTGCATGACTCCCCCTGATACGGCCGTCTTGGCGCATGGGACCAGCTCCCCCACTCTCAGTGCCCCGTGAAATGCCAGCCCAAAGGCCGCCCCGAAGAGCTGAGCCTCAAAAGGCGAGGAACAGATCTCTGGCAGTACCACCAGTAATTTAACCAGCCGTTCTGCTGTAATGGGTTCCCTAGCATCATGCCTCGGAACCTCCATTTGGCCCCACCCCCGAATTAACTGTTTCACTAGGAAGGAGCGTGACGCATGTTGAAATGTGTACAACCTGCAAAAGAAGGCTATGGCAGAAAGCCTAGAGACCACTTTTTTACTTGCTTACCTCTCAGGTCAGCCAACCACTGTAGAAGAAATCCCTGTTCACCTTCGCAAGAAGGAAACTCAC
Organism: Bombina bombina; assembly: GCF_027579735.1. Classification (NCBI taxonomy): domain Eukaryota; kingdom Metazoa; phylum Chordata; class Amphibia; order Anura; family Bombinatoridae; genus Bombina; species Bombina bombina. Next base: position 3,417,090 of record NW_026511871.1, on the reverse strand, counting down.
GGAGGTCGCAGAAACCTACCCACTCACTCCCTTACCTCACGTAGGCCGACCAGGTGTTGGGTGCCAAAGAAGCCCATAATAAGGGGATAAGCCGCTGCAGTCCTTTGCCATCTGCCACAGAAAGAGAGGGCAAGAAAGACCATTAGGAGCCGCAGTTGGTGCCGCCACCCTAAACGCCTCCCACTGGAAGCGAGACTATGTTCTGGACCCCTGGGACATGACGAGCCCTAAAATCAATCTTCCACTGCAGACATCTCAACACCAGGTGTCGCAGGTAATGCACCACCACAGGCGATAAAGCTGAAAGTCTGTTGATGGCAAAAACCAGGCTGAGATTATCCATCCAGAAAATCACAGCCCTGTTGCTGAAGAGGTGCCCCCACAGCTCAACTACAATGGGAAACAGTTCCAAGACGCAAAGGTTGCGTGTAAGCCCTAGGCCCGCCCACTCAGACGGCCATGGCTCCGCACTCCATGCACCTTCAAAGTAAGCACCATATCCGGATGCCCCTGCAGCATCCGTAAACAGATGCAAAGACTGATTGGACACTGGGTCACCCCTCCACATACAGGGAGTGCAGAATTATTTGGCAAGTTGTATTTTTGAGGATTAATTTTATTATTGAACAACAACCATGTTCTCAATGAACCCAAAAAACTCATTAATATCAAAGCTGAATATTTTTGGAAGTAGTTTTTAGTTTGTTTTTAGTTTTAGCTATTTTAGGGGGATATCTGTGTGTGCAGGTGACTATTACTGTGCATAATTATTAGGCAACTTAACAAAAAACAAATATATACCCATTTCAATTATTTATTTTTACCAGTGAAACCAATATAACATCTCAACATTCACAAATATACATTTCTGACATTCAAAAACAAAACAAAAACAAATCAGTGACCAATATAGCCACCTTTCTTTGCAAGGACACTCAAAAGCCTGCCATCCATGGATTCTGTCAGTGTTTTGATCTGTTCACCATCAACATTGCGTGCAGCAGCAACCACAGCCTCCCAGACACTGTTCAGAGAGGTGTACTGTTTTCCCTCCTTGTAAATCTCACATTTGATGATGGACCACAGGTTCTCAATGGGGTTCAGATCAGGTGAACAAGGAGGCCATGTCATTAGATTTTCTTCTTTTATACCCTTTCTTGCCAGCCACGCTGTGGAGTACTTGGACGCGTGTGATGGAGCATTGTCCTGCATGAAAATCATGTTTTTCTTGAAGGATGCAGACTTCTTCCTGTACCACTGCTTGAAGAAGGTGTCTTCCAGAAACTGGCAGTAGGACTGGGAGTTGAGCTTGACTCCATCTTCAACCCGAAAAGGCCCCACAAGCTCATCTTTGATGATACCAGCCCAAACCAGTACTCCACCTCCACCTTGCTGGCGTCTGAGTCGGACTGGAGCTCTCTGCCCTTTACCAATCCAGCCACGGCCCATCCATCTAGCCCATCAAGACTCACTCTCATTTCATCAGTCCATAAAACCTTAGAAAAATCAGTCTTGAGATATTTCTTGGCCCAGTCTTGACGTTTCAGCTTGTGTGTCTTGTTCAGTGGTGGTCGTCTTTCAGCCTTTCTTACCTTGGCCATGTCTCTGAGTATTGCACACCTTGTGCTTTTGGGCACTCCAGTGATGTTGCAGCTCTGAAATATGGCCTGGTGGCAAGTGGCATCTTGGCAGCTGCACGCTTGACTTTTCTCAGTTCATGGGCAGTTATTTTGCGCCTTGGTTTTTCCACACGCTTCTTGCGACCCTGTTGACTATTTTGAATGAAACGCTTGATTGTTCGATGATCACGCTTCAGAAGCTTTGCAATTTTAAGAGTGCTGCATCCCTCTGCAAGATATCTCACTATTTTTGACTTTTCTGAGCCTGTCAAGTCCTTCTTTTGACCCATTTTGCCAAAGGAAAGGAAGTTGCCTAATAATTATGCACACCTGATATAGGGTGTTGATGTCATTAGACCACACCCCTTCTCATTACAGAGATGCACATCACCTAATATGCTTAATTGGTAGTAGGCTTTCGAGCCTATACAGCTTGGAGTAAGACAACATGCATAAAGAGGATAAAGAGGATGATGTGGTCAAAATACTCATTTGCCTAATAATTCTGCACTCCCTGTAAAGACGCCATTAAAATCCTGTAGGAACCGTTCCCAACCTTCAAAACCTTAGAAAAATCAGTCTTGAGATATTTCTTGGCCCAGTCTTGACGTTTCAGCTTGTGTGTCTTGTTCAGTGGTGGTCGTCTTTCAGCCTTTCTTACCTTGGCCATGTCTCTGAGTATTGCACACCTTGTGCTTTTGGGCACTCCAGTGATGTTGCAGCTCTGAAATATGGCCTGGTGGCAAGTGGCATCTTGGCAGCTGCACGCTTGACTTTTCTCAGTTCATGGGCAGTTATTTTGCGCCTTGGTTTTTCCACACGCTTCTTGCGACCCTGTTGACTATTTTGAATGAAACGCTTGATTGTTCGATGATCACGCTTCAGAAGCTTTGCAATTTTAAGAGTGCTGCATCCCTCTGCAAGATATCTCACTATTTTTGACTTTTCTGAGCCTGTCAAGTCCTTCTTTTGACCCATTTTGCCAAAGGAAAGGAAGTTGCCTAATAATTATGCACACCTGATATAGGGTGTTGATGTCATTAGACCACACCCCTTCTCATTACAGAGATGCACATCACCTAATATGCTTAATTGGTAGTAGGCTTTAAAGCCTATACAGCTTGGAGTAAGACAACATGCATAAAGAGGATAAAGAGGATGATGTGGTCAAAATACTCATTTGCCTAATAATTCTGCACTCCCTGTAAAGACGCCTTTAAAATCCTGTAGGAACCGTTCCCAACCTTCAAATCCGCCATGATATCCCCAGTGATCCGTATGCGCGATGATGCTTTCCTGCCGCACCCCAATCTCCGTTCCAACCGTTTGCTAAAGATCCTGCCCCACGGGATGACTCTCCCCGCGAAGTTTAGGAGACCCAGGAGCGACTGCAACTCCCTCAGCAAACATGTTTGTGCTGTAGCCATGGCGCGAACCGCCATCAACATTCTAGCCACCTTCTCTTTAGGCAGCCTGCATTCCATTGCCACGGAATCTATTTCTGTGCCCAGAAACGTCAAGCACGTGCAAGGTCCCTCCGTTTTATCCTCGGCAAGGGGAACCCCAAACCTAGCCATCATGAACCTCATGATGTTCATCAAGGAGGCACATTCCCCTGAATCCGCAGACCCCACTAGAAGGAAATCATCCAAATAGTGTGCGATCTTGTCACTTCCCGCCGCTGAGGCAACCGCCCAGTGGAGGAAAGTACTAAATGCCTCAAAATAAGCACAGGATATAGAACAGCCCATAGGCAGGCAATGGTCTACATAGTAACCCCCCTCGAACCAGCACCCCATCAGTCTGAAAGATGATGGATGGATTGGGAGAAGCCGGAACGCAGACTCTATGTCCAATTTTGCCATCAAGGCCCCAGGCCCCCTTTCCCTCACAATAGCAAGCGCGTCATTAAACGACTGGTAGTGGACCGAGCTCAAAACCTCCGAATGGCGTCGTTCACCGACTGCCCCTTCGGGTAGGATAGATGCTGTAAGAGCCAAAACTTACCCATCTCCTTTTTGGGAACCACTCCTAGTGGAGAAATTACCAAATCCGGAATTGGCAAGTCCTCAAAAGGGCCTGCAACCCTGCCTAAAGCTACTTCCTTACCCAGCTTTTCCCTGACCGCCTCTGGGTACTGAGAGGCCGATTTCAAGTTCTTCCGAACCTTAGACCCCAACACCTGGCCCACTACCGGAATAGTGAAACCAAGGCGCAGGCCGGATTCCAGCAATCTAGCAGCCGCCCTGTTCGGGTACCTGCTCAACCACTTACTAATAATAGGGACCCTAAGAGGCAAATCCGCCCTTTCCCGCAGCACTTCCTTTAGACCCAAACCGTTCAGTTTGGGAGTCCCGCTTCTTGGAGCAATCCGCCCCAGGGTGTTGCCCGCTGCAGAACTTGCAGACGTGCTTGAACGTGCAGGGCGTGCCCCTTTCACAGGCCTTACCCTGTTAACGCCAGCACACTCCCCCTTGCCGCCGTCAAAAGCGCAGGGGCTGCCTGGGCCCCTGAGTAACTACTCCTGAGCCCCCTTGTGCCCCTCGTTCCGCATCGAGATGCGCCCAGAAGTGTAGATCCATGGTCCCAAAGTCTAGCAATGGGTTACCCACCTTCTTTTTATGGTAGATCATGTCATACTCCCTCCAGGCTCCATCGGCAAATTTCCTAAGTATTGCATCTATCGTGTCAACATACTTAAACAATGCGGTACCCTGATCTGGGAACCTTTCCAGATAGCATATGGCATAAACCCGGAAACACTGATGCCATTCCTCAAATGTGTCGGCCCGTCCCATCCTCTGCCATTTCTTTGAATTTAAAAGCTTCTGCTGATAATTCAAACATGTTGACGTACTTACCGTCCTGGATACGCTTCACCATCTTTGACTTTA